>NC_143415.1:11248333-11551363 GCF_059467195.1 Physcomitrium patens | reverse complement strand
TATTGTCCAAAATAAATCAACTTATATAGATGCAAGTATTTTTAGGATTTTATCTAATAATAAATAGATGATAAAATTGAATTATAGAATATTGCTACAAAAATTAAGGACTACAACTATGATTGATCTTGACTATTTTTGTAAATTTTATTATTTTTATCTTGATTTTTGATGATATTGTTGTAATTAAATAAATAAGAAAAGTAAAGATTTCTTGTAAAAAAATTTATATGGTAATTATTAATAAAATAGTAATTCATGTGAGATTATATCATGGATATACATATTTACGTAAATAAGAAGTGCTAGGTAGAAGGTAAATATAGATAGATTTAATATTATCTTAAAACAAAGCTTTTTAGAAGTTTCAAAGATATATATTTTATTTTATACATATTTATAGTTGATTGATAGGTTAAAAACTTAGCCAACAAGTTAGCCATTTGTTACATGTATAAATAATTTATGGTATATGCTAACAATGTGGCGCACATATAAGAAACTTGCCTTATAAGTTAAGATACATTTCTTGAAATCAGACACATGTTGGAGGTTCTATAAAACGTCACCACGTAGCTCACAGTTAGATAGTATATATAAAAGCAAGAATGAAGCCTTCTTTACTTTTATCAAGGCCTTTATAGTTTTTAGTCTTGTTTTAAGACTTATTAATGATCTTATCATTTATAATAGTCATTATATTTTAACATAATACCATCTTTGAGTGATTTTTTAGTCTATTTGAATAAAACAAGAATTTATTGATCTTTTAATTATTTAAAATTCATATCTTAAATAATTTGATAAGAATGCTAACTTATTGTTTTATTTTTTTATTTTTTTAAAGTGAATAGATTACTCCACTAATATAGTTATATTTTAAAGATTATAGACTACTTATCTTTGAACTAACTTTTGTTTTTTTAAACATTAATTATTTTTTTTAAAGATAGTAGAGTATCTTTTTTTGTAGAAATTTCTATTTGATATTAGAGGTTGTGGATTATTCTATCCTAATTTGACTTGTGAATTTATTTGAATGATTTGTAGAAAGGATAATCATGGATGCTATTTATGATAAAAATAAGAATAGATTTGCAACTATTGCAGATCTTCATACACTTGTCAATACTCTTAGGATTAAAATCTCACTTATTTTTAATATAAACTATAAAGATACTATTTATATACCTACAAAAGAAATCAACAATGAAGTTTAAATTCTATGCTAAGAAGTTGTACAATTAAGTAAAGCAAATAGATTAAGTTCACAATTGAATGTCAGAAGCATTGTTTTATAGAAGTATTAGAGAGAGAAGAATAATTATATTGGCTCTTATGTGTGTTCACTAATATTATATTTATACCAATAAATAAGATATTTCAATATTTTTTGGCATTTTTTAATATTATAGATGTTCATTAGAAGATTTTAAGAATATTTTAAAAATATTCTATTAAATTTGTAAATATTTTAAAAGATTCTTAAAATATTTTAGTAGGAGGTTTTATATGATTTTTTTAGGATTGATTTATCTTCAAAGAACATAAAAAATTCTTAAGAAGTTTTGTAAGGTTGTTTTGTCTTCAAACAACATATAAACTTCTTGAGATTGAATCCATCTATCAATCTAAAATTTCATAAAATTAAATTTTCTATAGAATTTTTTTGTACATAACATATCAAAAAGTCATAAATAATAAAGTTTTTTTAATTTAAAGCAATGATTTTTATGAAGACGACTAAATAAAAAATGTCATTTGTCATTTATATAACTCAAGCTTATAAAGAATCAAACTTGCTAGTAGTTATTTCAAAGCACAATAAGTTTCAAGGACATGTATTTCAAAGAAAGAAAATCCTCAGCACACTCTTGTATCAATGAAAGGAACTTAAAAGTCAGTCAAAGATGATATAATATTAAACTAGAATGACTATTGTTAAAAATAAAAAGATGAATAAGTCTTAAAACAAGACTAAAGACTAAAAAGACGTTGATAAGAGTGAAGAAGGCTTCACTCTTGCCTCTATATATACTCTTAACTAGGAGTTACGTGGTGATGTCTTATAGGACCTCCAAAATGTATTGACTTTGTAAGATATATATCTTAACTTGTAAGGCAAGTTTTCTATATGTACAAGTTTTTTATATAGTTAACTTGTTCTGCAAGCTTCTACCACGTGGTTAACTTGTTGACCAAGTTTCTAATCTATCAATCAACTATAAATATATGTAAAGCCAAAGTAGCATCTATGAAGCTTCTAGGAAGCTTTTCTAGAAGATTTTATGAAATTAACTTATTTTTACTTACTTTTATTTACTTCTATTTAATTATATAGCTATTTACTAGACTACTTATGTATATCTGTGATATTATCCCTCCTTCTAGGTATAGGTTCTACAAGGAGTGGTCTTCAAATATTTAAGAAATATAAGATGTGACAAATTGTATTTGTAAAACACTTTGATCTTTGTTCTCTTTGAAGATGGTTTATAGGCCTTTTTAGCCATTGATATTGTCTCATACTAGGACAAAAAAACCACCCTGTTATTTGGTCATTATTAGAGCCTTCATAACTTTTTTTAAATAAAATATTTGGAACATTGTCAAAAGTTGTTCTTACCTTTAATAAAATCACCAAACATTGAGAGTCTCTTCTAAGGTTGTGATACCAAATACATTATATCTCGCCATCTATTTGAGGAAGAATATGTCATTCTTGAGGATCTTTATCTCAATTTTGACATCTTGAAGGTTGTGACAATCGTAATTTCTTATCTGATAAGTGTGCAAATGAAAGCTCTTGAGTTAAATCTGCTAGTTATTGATTTTCTATCTCTTTAACTACATATAAGCTACAAAGAAGGATAGAAAATAGAGTGTTATCTTCTTTTGATCTTGTTTCTTTTATAACAAAGATTTATTATTCTTCATCTTGGTTTTGATAGATGTCATTGATGAAAGGCTTCAACTTTTTTTGCTGGATTTTTAAGATTCTTTGATGGCTCCTATGTACATTCATTAATATCATATCTATGCCAATGAATAAGATATTTCAATCTATTTTGGCATAGCCTTGATTCTAAGACTTCTTCTACCTTGAATTCTTGATTATTATCCATTTTTATAAGAAGAGGTGGCATTTGTTTTCTTTTTAAGATATTCACTATTATATACGAATCAAGAAAGAATATAAAAAATATAGAATGGATCTTTATAGACTCCAATAGATATAACCAATAAGCAACAGGATTGATTTGTTTACAAATAGAAAAAGGTCCCAGCCTATGATAGTCCAACTTACTATAAGACAAGTAGTCTTAATATTGTGACAAAGTAGTCATACCTTCTCACCTATATTGAATTGTGGTTGCTGCTTGTGATAGATATCGGCATTGGTCTTTTGTTGTTCTTAAGCTTCTTTTAATTATATCTTTATTGTTACATGTAGCTCTGACAAACAATTTGCTAAATCTTTTGTTAAAGGATTATCATCTTTTCAAAAGTCAAAAGTATTAAGTCATAGATAATAACTATAATTGGCAAAGCAAGGTATTTATTAAGTATAAGAATGTACCAAATTATTATATGCAAACTCTACCAATGGCAAAAAAGTTGTTTAATCATCTTTATGATAGTTGATGGTACACCTCAAATATTACTCCAAAACTTAATTCATCCATTTCGTTTGTCTATTAGTTGGAGGATGAAAAGCCAAAGAGATATTTATATTCACTTTTAGAATATTAAATAAGATTTTTAAAAATCTTGATACAAATTGAATCCTCCTATCTAATATAATATCCTTTGGCAATCCATGATAGCAATAGATATTGTCAATGAAAAGCTTAACTATTTTTTTTTTTTTATCTAAAATAGATTTTGTACATGATACAAAATGTGCCATTTTGGTGAAGCGATCTACAATTATGAATATAGAATCATACAAACTTGAATTTGAACAATTTGTGATAAAATCCATAAAAATGGAAGACCATAGTTGTTTGGATATATGCAATAGTTGGAGAAGTCCATAGGATCAATAAGGAGGATTTTTTTTTTATCTTGAATAAACGTCACATAATTAGACAAAGTCTTTTACTGCCTTTCACATTTGCAGCCATCTAAAATCTCTATATATAAGCTCTAAAGTCTTATTGTATCTAAAATATCGTGTTGTTAAAAAGTCATGATATGCTTGAAGAACATATAAAAGTACTTCTCTTTCTGGAACATATAAATATGCTTCAAAATAAAGAAGGTTATTTTTGAATTCAAACTTTGAAATATCATGAGACTTAGAAGAAAGATTCTTAATATTATGAATAAGAAAATTAGAGGACATACTTGATTGAGTTTATTTGACAAAAGTTGAATCAACAATCAATGTTGATTGCATTGCTTGAAGTTGAAAATACTTTGGCTTCAAAAAGATTACTCTTTGCTAATCAAAAGATATATCTCTTTCTTTTGATGCAAGAGAAGAGTGTCTAGAAAGAGCATTTAATAAACTTTGTTATTTTTTAGATCAATATGTGATCTTGAAAGTAAATCTTGATAATGGCATGCTCCAATGGACTTGGTGATGATTCAAAACACGTGCCCACATGAAATACTCAAGGTTCTTGTAATCTGTATATACTATGACTGGACTTGAAGCGCCTTCTAGATAATGATACCATTTTTAAAATAAATCCACAATTGAAAGAAATTTCTTATCGTAGATCTCATAGTTAATCTTGCCTCTTGAAATTTTTTTGGAATAGAAAGCTACTAGATGGAGTTTGTCATCTATTCCTATTTGTGACAATATTGCATCTAAGGCAAAGACTAATGCATTTATTTCCATAAAGAATGCCTTAAAAAAATCAACATGATACAAAGTTGGTATAGAAATAAATTCTTTCTTTAAAATAATAAATGATGTTTTAGCTTCTTTATTCTATTCAAATTTTTCTTTACAAGTCAAACATGTAAGTAAAGTTACAACTTAAAAAAAGTTCTTCATAAAGATTTGATAATAATTGAAAAAATTCAAAAAGCATTGTACATCTTTTATTGTTCTTAGGATCTTTCAATCTATGATAGTTTGGACCTTCTTTGGATCTATCATAGGCCTTCATTGAAAAAGATGTATCTCAAAAAATCAACTTGAATAGCATAGAATACACACTTTTCCATCTTTGCATATAATCTTACATTTCTTAGTTTTTGTAACACACAATGAACATAAACTTCATGATCTTTTATATTTTTAGAATAGATTATAATATCATTAAAATAACAAATGATAAAATCATCAAGAAATTTACAAAAGACATCATTCATTAGATATTGGAAAGTAGGTGGTGCATTTTTAAGTCCGAAAGACATGACATTATATTCAAAATATCCATACTTATTTTGAAAAATAACTTTCCATTTATTTCCTCTTTTGATGCAGATCAAGTTATGTGCTCCTCATAGATCTATTTTATATAGATCTTTACTTGATTTAGTTGATCAAGAAGTCCTAAAATTAAAAATAGAGGATACCTATTATTGATGGTGATCTTATTAAGTCTTCAATAATCTACACACATTTGTAGAGATCACTCCTTTTTCTTCACAAATAAGTTAGGAGTATTAGTTGGAGATTTAGAATAGTATATAAAGTTCTTAACTAAGTTTTTATTAATGTATTCTTTGAATGCAATCAATTCATTTTGTGATAGGCTATAAATTGGTCCAAATGGTGGGTGAGTTCTTTCTTGAAGATCGATGGTACAATTATAAAGACAATGCTTTAAAAGAATATTTATATTTTTTTTTCAAAAAAATATTTAAAATCTTGATACTAGCTAGAAATACTTCTAAATATCTTCTCACCATCAACAATGGATGTAACATATATAGCAAAAGATGGCCCTTCATTTGCAGCATGCATAAAAACTTTTACACATACCAATAAGGGTTTGGATATACTAAACTTATGGATTTCTACTTGCCTAGTAGGATCTTGGACTAAACTATGGAAAAAATTGAACTTGCAAGAAATCCATTATATTTGAGGGTTATATCTTTTTAATCATGATAATCTTAAAATGATTGGATTAAAAAGAGATTTAAATATATTAAACATTATCAAACTATTATAACTACTAGTTGTTACTTCTATAGGAATAATTTCATCTGTAATATCCTCAAAAGATAATAAACGTCCATCTATTACTTCTACATGGACATGTTTGATTTTTTTAATTAAAAATGTATCTTGTTTTTTTTGACAAAGTCTTCATCTATAAAACAAGCTAAGGCTCATGAATCCAACAAAGCTAAGACTCTGTGATTTTTTGGTCCTAAATAGACTTTTATTCTAAAACAAGGTGAAGGATCAAAAGAAAGAATAGGACCTTTGTTAGATGTTGCATACGATCCTAGTTGCACCGTCCTTATTATAGCTAGAGTAACTTGTGTTTTGATACATTGTCTTCTTTGGCAATTGTACTTCTCATTTTATAATTACATTATTTCTTCGAACAATGTTGAGTGGTATATTTAGCTTCTTTACAATATAAATATAATCTTTCTTGATATCGTCAATCCTTTTCTTACTCTTAAAGGGATTCAAAATGTACCATATTAATTTGCATTACTTCTAGCTTTGATAAATAAGTTTTTGAAAACTTAGGAGTTGATATCATTATTTGATTTATTCTTCTCTAGTCATATCTTTTTTCTTGACATCTTTCAAATAATCAATTGTCTTATATAATGGCTTGAGCAATAAATTATTTCAAAGATTTTATCTTTGACATTGTCAGTAACAAGCCTTTGACATTATCCTTCAAGTTATATTGAAATTGATTAATAAGGGCTTTGTCATTCGAGTCCATGTTGCAAGTGAGGTTTTAGAATTCAGTAGCATATATGGTAGATGACTATGATCCTTGTTGTAAAGATAAGAGCTTAGTCTCTACTATTCTTTCTCAATCACTTCTTCCGAATGTCGCCATAAACACATCTAAAAATGAATTCAAATCATAAAAGATTCTCAAATCTTTTTCTATTAAAGGTACAAACCAAGAGAGAGCACTTCTTTATAAAAATATCCATATGAATCTGACTTGAGTAAATCCATTAAGGTATTGGAAAGAGTGCAATCTTAGATAGAGCTTAACTTGGTGTAAGAATCTTTGAAATTTTGATCTTGTTCCATCAAATTTCTCAAGCATACTAATCCTTATTTCCATCATACTTATAGAAGCAAAACTCTTTGGATTTGGTTGTGACATCAATCTACCTACTCTCCTCAACTGTTCAATTTTTTGCTACAGACTTTGAACTTCTTTCATATGCATAAGTATAGTACTTTCATGATTCACAATAGAAATATGAGAGATTTTTATTCTTAGAGTGTTGACAAGCTCATGAAGATCTACAATAGTTGCAAATCTATTCTCACTTCTAATAAGAATAGCATCCATACTCTTCTCTTTCATAGACAATTCAAATAAATTCAAAAAGTTAAATTAGAGGAGGGTAATCCGCAACCTCTAATAAAAATTTCTACAAAAAAAGATAATCTACTCTCTTTAAGAAAAAAATCAGTATTAAAAAATAAGATTTTTTGTTTAAAGATAGATAGTTTGTAATCTTAAAAATATAACAATATAAGTAGAATAATCCATTCACTTCTATAACAAGACAAAAAAAATATGTTAGCACTCTTGTCAAATTTTCAAGGACATGAATCTCAAAAAAAACAAAAACCTCAATATACTCTTGTGTCAATGAAGAGAACTAGAAAATTACTCAAAAAATGATGAAATATTAAACTAAAATGGCTATTGCCAAAAATAAGAAGACTAAAAAGACTTGAAATAAGATTAAGAACTAGAAAGATATTAACAAGAGTAAAGAAGGCTTTATTCTTGCCTCCATATATACTCTTAACTAGGAGCTGTGTGGCAATATTCTATAAGAACTCCAAAACATGTTGAATTTGCAAGACACATATCTTAACTTGCAACCCAAGTTTTCTATATGTGTACCACATAATTAACTTGTTCTGCAAGCTATCAATACGTGGTTTATTTTTTGACCAAGTTTCTAACCTACCAATCAATTACAAACACATGTAAAGCCAAGCAACTTCTATGAAGCTTCTAAAGAGCTTCTCTAAAAGATCTTATGAAATTAACCTACTTTTATGTACTTTTATCTATTCCTACCAAATCATATAGGTGTTTACTAGAATACCTATATATGTCCATGACAATAAAAAGTTTTAAGATATCTTCAAAAAAAGAATGGTGACATATTACCAGAGCATCAACTATATGATTATGCTATTGATCTTCAAAAAGGTGTTCAACCACCATTTGATCCAATCTACAACTTATTATAGAATAAGCCTTCAATATTAAAAGGTTAGATCAATAAAAATCTTACAAAGAACTTTATTCTAAATCTCTAAAAAATATATTAATACTTTTCATTAAGAAAAAAGATGGATTTTTACAAATTTATATTAATTATAGCAGTCTCAATAAAACAATGACAAAGAATTGTTATCTATTATCATTAATATCAAAGCTTTTGAAGTAACTCAATTAAGCAAAGATTACCAAAATAGATATGTATGAAGTATACAATTTGGTATAGATTAAAAAATAGAATGAATAAAAGACAATATTTTGGACAAGATACAAATATTTTGAATATAATGTCATACCTTTTAGATTGACAAATGCTCTAGCTATATTCTAATATTTGATGAATGATATTTTAAAAAAATTCTTGAATAAGTTTCTTGTCTACTATCTTGATGATATCTTAATCTACTCTAAAACTTCTAAAAAATATGTGAGATTAGACTTGCAAAACATATGAAATGCAAGATTATATGCCAAATTAGAAAAATATGTATTTCATCAATCAAAAGTAGAAATTTTTAGATATATTATATCCAATAAAGGCCTATTGATGGATCCAAAGAAAATATGAGTAGTAACGAAGTCGACAATTTCAGAGATAATATATGATATATAATGTTTCTTTAAATTTGTTAATTTTTGTTGGATATTTATCAAAAATTATTTGCAAGTTGTTGATCTTTTTACTCAATTGACATCCAAAGACAAATTGGAATAGGGACCTCAAGCACAAAGGGCTTTTTAAGATTTGAAAGCAACTTTTATTACAACTCCAATCTTAATGCATCAGATTTTACAAAGGCCTTCTATTTGGATACTAATACTTCCAACTATACATTAAGAATTGTACTATCATAGATGGAAAATGATAAAAATCTCTACCCAATTACATTCTATTTTAGAATAAATTTAGTTATAGAGATCAATTATAAAATTTATAATAAATATTTTTTTATAATTATAATTTCTTTTTAAGAATGGTATCACTTGTTAGAAGGTACTACATATCTTATATATATATATATATATATATATATATATAGAGAGAGAGAGAGAGAAAAAAAAAAATAAAAAAAAATAAAATAAAATAAAATAAAACTGAAAGTATTTTATGTCAGCTTGGATTTTGAATTGCTGCCAAGTTTATTGGAATATGTCATTATCTTGTTTTGATTTTGTTATTATATATTAATCAAAAGAATAGTAAGGACTATAAGAAACTTTATTAAGAAGATCATATCTTATTCCAAAGATCAAAAAAATAATATTTAATTAGCAATATACCACTTTTTTGAAACCAAAATAATTTTGTCTTTGTAATATTTCTATAATAACATATATTAATTTAAGTTTTCTTAAATAAATATGTACAATGTCAGTTAAAAACTCATTAGTTTTTAATATTAAGCATGGCCTTGTTAACAAGAAGTTTAAGTTTTTTGAAGATTTTTTGTATTATGAAGATCATTGATACATTCTAAAAGGACTAATGAGAATTTGTATTCTTCAATCTTATCTTTATTTTCCAACTACATGACATTTTGGATTTAATAAAACATTGGAGCTTATTTCTTGAGATTTCTAGTAACCTCAAAGGTAAAAGACCATAAAAGATTTTGTCTTTTGGTATAACATTTGTTCAAGTTCCAATAATTTTTAACATTATTGTTATGAACTTCTATAATTATTGTCAATTTCAAAGCAACAATGGTCTTCAATATCAATGCACTTCATCATTGATCTGCCACCATGAGCTATATTTGATGCCATCTACATTATTGTAAATTGATTTATAAAGATGATACATTTTATTCTATATAAAAAGATAATTTTTGAAAAAGAAATGATAAGGCTCTTTTTTAATAATATATATTGATATCATGGCCTATTTGATGACATCATTTTTAATTGAGGATCTTATTTTATATCAAAGTTTTAAAAATATCTTTTCAAGATATTGTCACGGCCATAATCATGTAAGCTAATAATTACATATAGAAAAAGGTAGAAGTAAGTAAAAGTAGATAAAAATAAGTTAATTCTATAATATTTAATATGGAAGCTTTCTAGAAACTTCTTAGACGCTGCTTTGACTTCATAGGTGTATTTAATTGACTTTTTGGATTAGAAACGTGGTCAACAAGGTCGCCATGTGCCACACATGTTGTTAACTTGAAGATCAAGCTAACTATGTGGCCCACACATAGAAAAACTTGCCTTGTAAGTCAAGGCATGTGTCCTACAAAGTCAACACATATTGGAGGTCCTATAGAACGTCGCCACGTAGCCCCTAGTTAGATAGTATATATAGAGACAAGAGTGAAGCCTTCTTCACCTTTGTCAACTCCTTTCTTGCTCCTAGTCCAGGTTCAAGAGTCTTTAGTTTCTTGTCTTGTGGCAATAGCCATTCCAGTTTCCTTTTAATATACATACTTGTTTATATTTTGACTTATTATATCGAGATAGCCTTTTTGTGTATATTTTCCCTCATCGAGTCTTTGTCCTTGACAGATTGACAGGAGTACACTTACAATATCAGAGCTTTGTTTTTCTTGAGTAAGAGTGGATTACCCCTTTCTCTTGACAAGACATAAGCGTATTAGAAGTTTACGGATTACCCACTTCTAAACTGATATTGTTCTTAGTATCTTCTTTGTTATCAAGTCTTTCTTTTCTTTTGTCTTGAGCAGTATCAAACAAATCTTTCTTCTTAGTGTCATTATGGCAGAGCTTGTTGAAATGAAGAGTGCAATGGCACAAATGCAAGAGCAAATGAGGGAGTTAATGCTTGCAATGCATCAACTCAATTCACCAACACATGAAAGAACAAGAATAGCAGAAAGTGGGGATATAGAGATGATCGGAGCTGCTTCAACATCTACAACAAATCACGTTCCTTTTCCAATTGTACAACACCCTGTAAGCATTAGAGAACCAAGAATTGCCTTACCCGAGAAATTTGATGGTACGAGATCAAAGTTTCGAGGGTTCATCAATCAAGTACAATTGGCAATTGAACTTCAACTGCAAAGCTATCCAACTCCAGGATCACAAGTCAGGTTTATTGACACTCTACTTTCTGGTTCTGCATTATCGTGGTTTTCGTCTTTTCTTAAACAACGAAATCCAATATTGGATAATTTGGAAGCTTTTTTGGCGGAGTTTCGATCTGTGTATGGTGAACAAAATGCAACTCGTGTTGCAACAAATAAGATCCGAATTCTGCGACAAGAAAATCGCTCTGTAATAGTGTATGCTTCACAATTTCGACAACTTGCAATTGACATCAAGTGGGATGATGCTGCACTCATCAGTCAATTTCTTTATGGATTGCAATACGAAGTAAAGAAATTGATGCTCAACTTACCTGATCCTCAAACTTTGAGCCAAGCAATCGATTTTGCGGTAAAATGTGATAATCGACTTTTCGAATTTCGATCCGAAAAACATTCACAGGAACCTCAACGTTATTACTCAATGGCAACATCAACATCTTTGCCAAACGTACATTCGGAAGTAGAAGACATGCAAATTGACGCGGTACGTTTTAAACCCCTAACTGAGCAAGAAAAGATTCATCGTCATCAAGAAGGATTATGTTTATATTGTAGAGAACCTAAGCACACTACTCAACATTGTCCAAAGAAATGACACATTTATAAAATGAGGGGTAAGACGGGCAAAGAAGACAACATGTCGGAAACCGGATTTGTCTAGCTACAATAGGGACCGTGCAGCTGGAACCTTGTACAATTCCTAATGAAGGTCTTATCCTCTCCTAAGAACCCTCTTCTTGTTTTATAATAGATTTATATTTAGGACCTAAGAATTACAAAGCCTCTACTTTATTAGATTCGGGAGCCTCAGCATATTTTTTAGATGAACAATTTGTTAAAAGTCGTAAAATATCTTTTATACAGAAACCTAAACCAGTACATGTAGAAGTCACAGATGGTCGTCCCTTGTCTTCTGGAGATGTCACTCATGAAACTCATCCTATAAAAGTAACAATAGACGGTCATGATAGCTACATAGCTTTTAACATAATTAAATCCCCGTCCAATCGAGTTATTTTAGGTTCATCCTGGCTAGAAAAATATAACCCTCGAATAGATTGGAATTCGCGTAAACTTGACTTTTCTCAGAGCGTTATTAATAGTTCTACCAACCAAGTAAAAAATTACAAGTCTAGTATAGTAAAATCCATATTGATAGGTGCAAAAGCATTTATACACGCAGCAAAAGAAGGATCAACTTTTGCTATTTATGCTGCACCTATTTCTGAAAACGTAAAGACTTCAAGTGGCATTCCAAGTCAATATCAAGAGTATCAAGACGTTTTTGAGAAAAAGAATGCAGATATTCTTCCTGAGCATCGCCCATATGATTGTTCAATCGACCTCAAGGAAAGAACTCAGCCACCATTTGGACCAATTTACAATTTATCGCAAGATGAGTTGGCTGAACTCAAGACATATATTGACAAGAATTTAGCGAAGAATTTCATACGCCATTCAAAATCTCCAACAAGAGCTCCAATTCTATTCGTAAAGAAAAAAGATGGATCTTTACGAATGTGTGTTGATTATCGAGGACTCAACAAGATCACAATCAAGAACATGTATCCATTACCTTTGATATCAGGACTCCTTGACCAGTTGAATCAAGCTAAGATCTATACAAAAATAGATCTAAGAGGAGCATATAATCTAGTACGGATCAAAGAAGGAGATGAATGGAAGACTGCATTTTGAACCAGGTATGGACATTTCGAATATAATGTCATGCCCTTTGGACTCACGAATGCACCAGCTGCTTTTCAACATCTCATGAATGATGTATTTCGTGAATTCTTAGATAATTTTCTCGTCTGCTATCTAGATGATATTCTGATTTATTCTAAGAACGTCGAAGAACATGAAATACATGTTTGTCAAGTATTACAAAAACTTAGAGATGCAGGATTGTACGCCAAGATGGAAAAGTGTGTATTTCACACTACTCAAGTTGACTTTTTAAGATACATCATTTCAAATGATGGTCTCATGATGGATTCTAAGAAAGTCCAAATAATCATGGATTGGAAGATTCCAAGGACAATAAGAGATGTCCAATGTTTCTTGGGATTTGCCAATTACTATCGGATCTTCATCAAAGATTTCTCACGAGTTGCAGCTCCACTTATACGCTTGACTAGTAAAGATAAATTCCAATGGAATCAAGAAGCGGAAGCAACATTTGAAGCCTTGAAGACATCGTTTGTCTCTGCACCAGTCTTATATCGTGTTGACTTTTCCAAGGCATTTTTTATGGAAACAGATGCATCAGATTTTGCCTTGGGTGCAGTTTTATCACAAATGGGATCAGATAACAAACTTCATCCGATAGCTTTTCATTCAAGAAAATTCTCAGCAGCCGAGATCAATTATGAGATCTACGATAAAGAACTTCTTGCGATCGTGGATTCCTTTCAAGAATGGCGTCATTATCTAGAAGGCGCTTCTAGTCCAGTCACTATATATACAGATCACAAGAACCTCGAGTATTTTATGTCAGCACGCGTATTGAATCGTCGTCAAGCTCGTTGGAGTATGTCTTTGTCAAGATTCGAGTTCATTATCACTTATCGGCCAGGAAAACAACAAGGTTTGTCCGATGCCCTATCTAGACGTTCTTATTTTGTACCAAAAGAAGGAGATGCAGCTTTTGAGCAACAAAGAATGGTCCTCTTGAAACCGGAGCAATTTCATCTCCGAGCAATGAAATCAACATTGATTGTTGATTCAACTTTTCTCAAGCAAATCCAGTCCAGTATATCCTTAGACCTTCTTGTTCATGATATCGAGAATAATTCTTTCAAGTCTCATGATCCTTCTAAGTTCGAGTTCAAGAATAATCTATTATATTTTGAAGGACGCCTATATGTTCCAGAAGGAGAAGCACGTTTACGTGTTCTTCAAGCACGTCATGACTTTCCAGCAGCAGGGTACTTTGGATATAATAAGACTTTGGAACTCATATCAAGAGATTTTTGGTGGCCACAAATGTGGAAGTCAGTCAAAGACTTTGTACAATCATGTGATATTTGTTCAAGATCAAAAATTCCTCGTCATCGACCTTAGGGACTTCTTCAGCCATTACCTATACCAGAACAACCATGGTCTTCTGTTTCTATAAATTTCATCACAGATCTTCCAAGCTCAAGATCTTATGATTCTATATTTGTGATAGTAGATCGTTTCTCCAAGATGGCACATTTTGTGCTATGTACAAAATCTATCACAGGTGAAGAAACAGCTAAGCTTTTCATTGATAATATCTATCGCTATCATGGATTACCTAAAGATATCATATCGGATAGGGGAAGTCAATTTGTGTCAAGATTCTAGAGGACCCTTTTCAAGATTTTAAAAGTGGATATAAAGCTATCTTCGGCTTTCCATTCTCAAACTGATGGACAAACAGAGCACGTAAACCAAGTCTTGGAGCAATATTTAAGGTGAACTATCAACTACCAACAAGATGATTGGACAACCCTTCTGCCATTGGCAGAGTTTGCTTATAATAATATGATACATTCTTCCACGCAACAAACACCTTTCTTTGCCAATTATGGCTATCATCGAGGACTTGATACTTTTGATTTTTTAAAAGTTGATAATCCTGCAGTAGAAGATATGGCAAATCGGTTGTCAGAGTTACATACAATAATGAAGACGCAATTGAAGGAAGCTCAAGAACGACAAAAGATAAACGTAGATCTATATCGTAAGGAGCAACCACAAATCAACGTGGGTGATAAGGTATGGCTACTTCGTCGCAATATCAAGACTACTCGACCTTGTGACAAGTTGGACTATCGTAGGCTTGGCCCCTTTTTTGTTTCTGAACAGATCAACCCAGTTGCATATCGGTTACATCTACCGGTGTCGTGTTGTAACACGAGTATACAGTGTAAATAAAAAGAAAGGGGAATTTTATTAATATTCAGTTACCTCGAATATTGGGAGCATCAACCAACTCCAGAACAAATACTGAGTGGTCAAGTTCAGTCACTCCGTTACAGTCAGCCGGGGCATACTGAAATGCTCCATTCGATTCCAATAACGGGAGTCAGCAGGAAGAGAAGGACCAATTCACACGACGGGTTCGAAGAGCCAATTGGATCCAATTTCGATAATCCAATCCGGGTCCTCTTATCCAATATGAGACCTGAATTGGCCGATCAACCCAATGCAGTCTAATCACGGGAAGTCCAGGTCTTACTACGGGTCTTAGCCAGTCTGATGCGAGGACCAATTTGACCCAATTACGGGAACATCCAGGTTACTACGGGCATCTTTCCCAATATAGGACCTGAATTGGTCGGGCGACTCAATGTGGTCCCGATTACGGGGTTCGATTCTGTTTCAGGCTGTCCTGTTCTCTGTGCCGTTTCAGGGAACGTTGTTTTCGGTAAATGGATTTTGTAAAGGTAAAAACGGAGGAAAAAGCTTGACGGCGAGAGCCAATTTCGGATCCAAGCTTGAGGTGGGAGCCAATTCCGGATCTAAGACGGAAGATTGAAGAAATTCAGAGGATAAGGTTAGGGGGGGATATAGTTTTGAAGGGGGAGGTTTTTTTCGGGGGGAATCGGGGGGAGCGAGTTTTCAAGCTTTTGCAAGGTTACTAGTTCGGTTTTTTCATTGGAGGTTTTTGGAAGATCAAGGGAATTAGAGAGAGGAGCTTCATGCTTCGGGTCGGGGAAGGAAAGACATAGAATTTGGATTTTTCTTCTTCGTAGAGTTTTGAGGACGACTGAGGCAATCGCTGCTGAAGTCAATGTTGTAATGGTGAATCGGGATTTTTAAATGAAGTGGGTTTGAATACTCTTGACTGTTTTGTAAAATCGAGTTACGTCTGTGATTGAAGGATTAAAGGGGTGTCTATAGGATTGAGTATGCGGAGTGAATGAAATTTATTGGGTTAATCTAACAGGACAGTCAGTAGATACAAGATCGTAAGTACAAAGGGGTATTGAAGATTAACAGTTTGGGTTGTTCGGGGTTCTCTGTAACGTCTAGAGACCTACCGGCTGGGGCAAAAAAAAAAAAAAGGATTTCGACAAGCAGTCGAAGGGCATCAGTAAAGATTTATGGTGTATTCTTGCAGTCGTTTATATTCCAGCAGTAAAAACTGATAGACTGCTTGACTATCGGCGGATCTCCATACTACCTTCTACAGCCAGACGCCCGACGCGTTCTCGAGCAGGAAAGCACGTAATACGACATTAGTGGTGAACCCGACGTGAAAGCTTGAGGTAGAAGGTATTGGATTTCGGTTGATTTTATCTTTATTTTTATGGAAAACGAAAATAAAAATTTTGAAGGATTTTTGGGAGAAGTTTCTGGTGGAGAGTCTTCTAAAGGACAAGGTATGCACATGGATCCGTCTATTGCTAGTTTGTTTCAAGCCTTTTCATTGTCAATGCAGCAACAGCAAAGCAATGATCGGAAGGAAGCTTTGGCAACCAAAGCATTGCAAGCAGTGGTCAATAAAATTGATCAATTTGATGGGAGGAATATTTCAAGGTATTTAAGATGTTATGTTCGTGAAATGGAATTAAATCGGGTTTCTGAGAAGAAAATGGTTGCACTATTTGGACTTGCCACGATACCGGAGATAAGGAACCACATTACATCGATTACGGATCGTTGTGGAAATTCATAGGAGGATTTTTCACATGCATTGAAAGACGAATATTTCTTGAAAGATGCTGATCGCGTTACTAAGAAGCTATTTCTGGGATGGATTGAACGGCTCAATAAGAATTTGCAAGCAACAGAGCTACTAAGGGAATTTGAGAGGCAGTACTCTCAATTATCGAAGGTGGAAAAATTGACATTGGAGCCGAACAAAGTTGATCTATTTCTTCAAGCTGCTGATGGAGAATTGCAAGAGAAATTAGAACCCCTTCTTGAAGACAAAGAAGAAGATGTAGGATTGACAACGAAGTGGAAGAACGTTGAAGATGCGGTAGGGTTGCTTACAAAAAAAGAAAGGAGGAAGGATAGGAGCAATATTCCAAAAACAATACAAGCACCCAAAGCTCCAGTACGTACAACACCACCGACAATGCCTACAGTTCAACCTTCGACATCCTTGTCAAAGAAAGCAGATATGGGTATGGAAGAAATTATACGAGGAATGCGAGATCTTCAAATCAAATTGGCAAGACTTGAAGAGAATACTTCTATAAACAATTCGAAGAATGTTTCAAAACAAAGATATGTACAAAGATGCATTTGGTGTGATGACGCTTCACACACTAGAAAAGATTGCAATGAATTTAATAATATGATACGGCAGGGAATTATTTGCTGGAAAGATGGGAAGATAGCATTGAAAGATAGGGAGGATCTTCTTCAAACCAATTTTGGCAAGGGAGGAATGAGAGCATTGGTTCAAGATTACTTAAAAGAGCATGAAACAGTAGTACGAGAAAGTGCAAGTTATGGTGCTAGAGTAGAGGATGAAATTGGTGGGAGTACGGAAACTAGTGAGTTTTGGGCTTCTGCCGTTTCTACAATGCAAGAAGGGAAATTACCTCGAGAAGCGTTATTGAGAACTGCAGCTACAATACGAGGAAGAACAGGTTGGGAGGATCCTGTTGAGTCTCTTTCAGTTCATGCATATATTGCTAAGAGCCAACATGAAGCTTTGATGGAAGAAAAAAGACGAGGAAATTTTGATGATACTAGAGAAGGAAATTCTTTTAAGAGGTAAACTCGAGGAGACAAGGCTCGGGAGGCAGCTTCACAAGAATTGCCTGTAAAGGATACCTCAGCATCATTGCGAGAAAAAACAATGGAGACAAAAGATAAGGGCAAATCAATTGCTTATAAGCTACTTTCTGACATTGAAGCGGCAACAAATTTGAAAGGGGTGTTGGAAGAACGTATATTAAACGCTAAGGTGGAATTCACATTGAAAGAAGTCTTGGGAATTGCAAAGAAGGAGTTTCATGATGTTATCATTGACAGCATTAAGCGAAAGAGGCAATTAATGAGCGAAACTGGAATGAGTCATGCTATTGATGCAAGAATATGTAGAGATGAAGAAGAGGTTGATATTGGTTACAAGCAATCAACAAATGAAAAGAATGGGTATAATCAGCGAGTACGTTTTGAAGATTCTAGTGACAAGGAAATGGAAACTTTGAGCCATTATACTCGAAAGCATTGGGCAAGGGCAACTACTGAGGTATTGGTGAAGGTAGGAGATATAGGAGAACCAATAGTTACCTTGGTGGACCATGGTTCTGAAATAAATCTCATGTCTAAAGATCTTTATAAGAAGCAAAAATGGCCAATTGATATGGAACATGGATGGGCAATACGAGCAACTAATAACACACGAGGCGAATTATATGGAGCTTGTCCAGATGTCAAAATTCGGATTGGGGATGTTGCTACGGAGCAACATTTCTTCGTTCAAGATACAACGTCTTATCTGTTGATTTTAGGACAACCTTATATCACGGCAACACGGATGGAAACAAAGGTACTTGACGATGGTTCTGCTTATGCAAGGGTACGGAGCGAAGATGGGAGGAAAGCTGTACAATTTCTAACAGTACCTCCTAACCATGAACGGAATCGAGATAGGTTGAGGGAGAAACCATTGCCAAAGATTGTTGAAGGATTTAAGGATTTTGGGGAGGTACCACTGTAAAGCGAGATTATGGAGGTACAAAAGAGGGGGTACTCTCGCGAGATGAAGGTGCCTTTGATGCGAGTTTTATTGGTATATTGGAGAATGAAAATATTATGTATAAGAAAGTTGATGATTTTAAAAGAAAAGAAAGAAAAAGATTATATGATATTGAAGGACAGTTACGCAAGATAGGTACATTGCAAGATGATGAGAGGATTTTGGGTGTTTATGAAGAAAATGGGCTGGAAGATTCATTGGAATTGATTACATCTATTGGGTTAGGGGATAATGATAAGATTGTTGAGATTCATTCGAGAGAGGTTTATACCATGCTTGAATCTTTTCAAGCACCAGAAGTCACAGTAGAGACGAGATATAAAACGGCAGATAAGAAGGTAAAGCCTGTTGCCGGACCATTACCAGAGGATTCTAAAGAACAAATGGGAGAAGCATCAAAAGAAGCAAGTTTAAGAGATCCAATGAGTATTGGACATCAGTTTACTGAAGAGACTTTTGAAGAATTGAAGATTGGTTCTGATGGTTCTTTATTGCCGAAGGAAATTACTTGCTTCAAAAAGATGTTGGCTAAACAAGGTAGATCGTTTGCCTTCGAATCTCATGAAATTGGGTGTGTGGATCCAAATATTATAACACCTATGGTTATCTTCACTGTACCGCATGTACCTAGGAATCTAAGGCCGATTCCAGTAACGAGGGCACATTTACCTAAATTGGTCGAACTATTGAAAGAAAAGATAAAGATGAAAATATTAGAACCTTCATTTGCGCCGTATTCTAGTCGATGGTTTACGGTACCTAAGAAGAATGGGTCACTACGGTTTATTCAAGATATGCAGCCGGTGAATGCTGTAACTGTCAGGAATGCAGGAATTGGACCAATTGTGGATGAATTTGCTGAGGCGTTTGCTGGAAGGGCGATCTATTCAATGGGTGATTTGTATTCAGGTTATGATCAATTTCAACTTGCTGAAGGAAGTAGAGATATGACAACGATGAGGACACCGCTTGGATTGGTTAGAATGTGCACTCTTCCTCAAGGCGCGACCAACTTGGTTGCGCATATGATGAATGGGATGAATAAGGTATTGAGAGATTTTATTCCGGAAAAGACTATGTCTTTTCTGGATGATGTTCCTATAAAAGGGTGTAGAGAAGGAGACAAGGATGAAACTTTAGATACGAGGGGGTGTCGCAGATATGTTGTTAATCATATACAAGATTGTGAAAAGATTTTAACTCGGCTTGGAGAAGTTCATCTTACATTATCGGGTATGAAGTCCGTATTTGGAGTGCGAGAGGTTGTAATTGTTAGAAATTTATGCGGATCTTACGGAAGAAAACCAGATCCGACTAAAGTTGATGCAATTGGAAGGATAAAAGAGGATTGTGGTTCTTTAACAGAGGTTTGCAGGTTTTTGGGTGCATGTGTATTTTATCGAATCTGGATCCCTCATTTTGCTCACATAGCGGATCCATTATATGAACTGTTACGCAAGGGTTACCGATTTGAATGGAAAGAAAGGCATATTCAGACAATGCAAAGATTGAAGAAATTATTGATGTCACCTCCAATATTGAGGAAGGTTGATTATAAGTGCAATAGACCAGTGATTCTTACTGTAGACGCTAGTCCAATTGCCGTTGGATGGACGGTGGGTCAAGATGATTTGAATGGGAGTAGATTTGCAGTTTGATTTGGGGCTAAAGTTTTAAGTATTCGTCAGCGTGCATATTCGCAAGTCAAAAGAGAACTTTGGGGAGTCGTTTCGGCTATGAAAGCTGAAAAGGACTATTTGATTGGGGCAGTAGTAGTAATTGAAACAGATTGCTTGCCATTGCTTGGAATGATTATTAACTGTTCAACGCCAGATATTGCAATGTTGAGATGGATTGCTTATATTAAGTCACTAAATCCAGAATTTAAGCATATCACTGGAAAGGACAATTTAGTAGCAGACATGCTATCTCGAGCAAGATACGAGAGGGAGGATGAAATGGTTGAAGACATTGATGATGTCGGATTGAAATTCTATTCAATATCAAATCTCAACAGAGAAGACAAGCTATTTCTTGAAGAAGCTTATGAAGGAGAATTATTGGATATTGGTCATTATTTGAATACCTTGTCTAAGGAGGGGAATTGGTCTACAGAAACATTCAAACAAATAAGAAAAAAAGCATATGGATTTTTACTTCGAGATGGATTCTTATGGAAGAGACCGAAGAAAGGAATTGGGATGCCATAACGAGTGATAGGCAAAAGGGAAGAAAAACTAAAATTATTAAAGGAGTTTCATGATAGTTTATGGGCAGGGCATAGAGGAATCTAGGCTACTTTTGCTAAACTCAAGGAACGATATTGGTGGAAAAATATGTATCGAGATGTGCTCTCATTTGTAGAGTCATGTGAAATCTGTCAATCGTATTCTAATATCCGACATCGAGATGGTCTTCATCCTACGTATCCTTTGGCAATTCATTTTAAATGGGTTGTTGATTTGGTTATTATGCCAGTTGGGTTATGGCAGATGAGATATTTGGTTTTAGCTCGTGAAGATTTATCAAATCAAGTAGAAGGAAGAGCATTGAGGACAAAATCTACAGAGGGGATTTGTAGGTTTTTGCTTGAAGATGTCATTTGCCGTTACGGGTGCGTAGGAAAAATCACTGCAGATCGTGGAGAATTAAATGCACAAGAAGCTCGTAAGTTCGTTGAAAAATGTGGAGTTAAACTATCACTGACTACTGCTTATAATCCGGAAGGGAATGTGAAAAGCGAACGCGGTCACCCGCCGATTGTGAAAGCATTGGTTAAAGCTTGTAATGGGAGGTTAAAGAGTGGCCACGGCTTTTGTCATTTGCATTATGGGCTGATCGAACAACACATAGTTCGGTGACAGGATATATGCCAGTAGAACTTATGACAGGTCAAAAACCAATTATGCCGATTGAAGAAAAGGTACTTACTTGGAGTATGCTACCATGGGAAGATGGATTGACAAGAGAAGAACTTCTGGCTATTAGGATTCGACAATTGGAGCAAAGAACGGAAGATGTCCAGATAGCATTGGAAAGGTTAAAAAGAGCAAGGTTACAAAACAAGGCGCGATTCGATAAGCAACATCGATTGAGACCAAAAGCAATCGAGGAAGGTGACTGGGTACTTGTTTATGACAATAGTCTGGATAATCAACATAGTACTTTGCGGAAATTTTCAAAATGTTGGTTTGGACCATATGTTATAACAACTGTTCATGATAATGCGACTTACTCATTACGGGAGTTAGATGGTACAAAATTGAAAATACCAATTGCAGGGAAGAGAATAAAAATATTTAAACGAAGACACGCAGAGATGAATATGAAAGACCTTAATGAAGGTACAGAGATTCCGCAGCAAGAAGATGAAAGTGATATGGATAATGAAGGTGACGAAGACAAACTGAACAAAGACGTAGGGGATATATTCTGAATCAAACAGCAATTGGGTAAATTGCTGCATACTGGAGGATGCACAGGTTCAGAGGGGGTGGATGTCGTGTTGTAACACGAGTATACAGTGAAAATAAAAAGAAAGGGGAATTTTATTAATATTCAGTTACCTCGAATATTGGGAGCATCAACCAACTCCAGTACAAATACTGAGTGGTCAGGTTCAGTCACTCCGTTACAGTCAGCCGGGGCATACTGAAATGCTCCATTCGATTCCAATAACGGGAGTCAGCAGGAAGAGAAGGACCAATTCACACGACGGGTTCGAAGAGCCAATTGGATCCAATTTCGATAATCCAATCCGGGTCCTCTTATCCAATATGAGACCTGAATTGGCCGATCAACCCAATGCAGTCTAATCACGGGAAGTCCAGGTCTTACTACGGGTCTTAGCCAGTCTGATGCGAGGACCAATTTGACCCAATTACGGGAACATCCAGGTTACTACGGGCATCTTTCCCAATATAGGACCTGAATTGGTCGGGCGACTCAATGTGGTCCCGATTACGGGATTCGATTCTGTTTCAGGCTGTCCTGTTCTCTGTGCCGTTTCAGGGAACGTTGTTTTCGGTAAATGGATTTCGTAAAGGTGAAAACGGAGGAAAAAGCTTGACGGCGAGAGCCAATTTCGGATCCAAGCTTGAGGTGGGAGCCAATTCCGGATCTAAGACGGAAGATTGAAGAAATTCAGAGGATAAGGTTAGGGGGGGGTATAGTTTTGAAGGGGGAGGTTTTTTTCGGGGGGAATCGGGGGGAGCGAGTTTTCAAGCTTTTGCAAGGTTACTAGTTCGGTTTTTTCATTGGAGGTTTTTGGAAGATCAAGGGAATTAGAGAGAGGAGCTTCATGCTTCGGGTCGGGGAAGGAAAGACATAGAATTTGGATTTTTCTTCTTCGTAGAGTTTTGAGGACGACTGAGGCAATCGCTGTTGAAGTCAGTGTTGTAATGGTGAATCGGGATTTTTAAATGAAGTGGGTTTGAATACTCTTGACTGTTTTGTAAAATCGAGTTACGTCTGTGATTGAAGGATTAAAGGGGTGTCTATAGGATTGAGTATGCGGAGTGAATGAAATTTATTGGGTTAATCTAACAGGACAGTCAGTGGATACAAGATCGTAAGTACAAAGGGGTATTGAAGATTAACAGTTTGGGTTGTTCGGGGTTCTCTGTAAC
Source organism: Physcomitrium patens (assembly GCF_059467195.1). NCBI lineage: Eukaryota > Viridiplantae > Streptophyta > Bryopsida > Funariales > Funariaceae > Physcomitrium > Physcomitrium patens. The sequence goes on along the minus strand of NC_143415.1, from coordinate 11,527,563 downwards.
GTCTAGAGACCTACCGGCTGGGGCAAAAAAAAAAAAAAGAATTTCGACAAGCAGTCGAAGGGCATCAGTAAAGATTTATGGTGTATTCTTGCAGTCGTTTATATTCCAGCAGTAAAAACTGATAGACTGCTTGACTATCGGCGGATCTCCATACTACCTTCTACAGCCAGACGCCCGGCGCGTTCTCGAGCAGGAAAGCACGTAATACGACATCGGAGTCAATGAAGATCCATCCTATATTCCACGTGTCTCTTCTTGAACCATATAAGACAGTGGATATACAAGGAAGAAGACAAATGCCACCGCCTCCTACAAAAGTAGATAATAATGAAGAATTTGAGGTGGAAGAGATATTAGACTCAAAGCGACACCGAAATAAGCTTGAATATCGTGTTCATTGGCACGGATATGATATTAGTGAACGCACATGGGAGCCATCCAGGAATCTAACAAATGCATCAGCTAAAGTCAAAGTTTTTCATCAACGACATCCATCAAAATCAAGATGAAAATCTCTCTTATAAAAGAGACAAGATTGAGGCAAGATAACATTCAATTTCCTATCCTTGTTTGTAACTTCTTTGCATTTGTGACTCTAATTAGATGGAGAGCCAACAACTAGCGGATTCAACTCAAGAACCTTCGTTTGCTGACCTGCCGGATGAGACATTACGATTGTCACAACGTTCAAGATGATGCAATCGAGATGAAGATCTTCAAGAACGACATGTTCTTCCTCGAATAGATGGTGTGATACAACACGTTTGGTATCACGATTTGGGAAGGGACTCCCGATGTTTGGTGATTTTGCTAGAGGTAGGAACAACTCCTGATGGTGTTGCAAATATTCTATTCGAAGGAAGTTACAAAGGCCTCAACAATGATCAAATAGCTGGGTGGTCTTCTCGCCCTGGTATGGGACACTACCGATGGTTGAGAGGCCCTATCAATCATCTTCGAAGAGAACAGAGATCAGAGTGTGTGGCGAATACAATTTGTCGCATCATAGATTTCCTCAACATATGATGATCGCTCCTCGTGGAACTCGTCTCTAGAAGGGGGGGTAATGTCATGGCCATAATCATGTAAGCTAATAATTACATATAATAATAGGTAGAAGTAAGTAAAAATAGATAAAAGTAAGTTAATTCTATAATATTTAATATGGAAGCTTCCTAGAAACTTCTTAGATGCTGCTTTGACTTCATAGGTGTCTTTAATTGACTTTTTGGATTAGAAACGTGGTCAACAAGTTGGCCATGTGCCACACATGTTGTTAGCTTGAAGATCAAGCTAACTATGTGGCCCACACGTAGAAAAACTTGCCTTGTAAGTCAAGGCATGTGTCCTACAAAGTCAACACATATTGGAGGTCCTATAGAACGTCGCCACGTAGCCCCTAGTTAGATAGTATATATAGAGACAAGAGTGAAGCCTTCTTTACTCTTGTCAACTTCTTTCTTGCTCCTAGTCCAAGTTCAAGAGTCTTTAGTTTCTTGTCTTATGGCAATAGCCATTCCAATTTCCTTTTAATATACATACTTGTTTATATTTTGACTTATTATATCGAGATAGCCTTTTTGTGTATATTTTCCTTCATCGAGTCTTTGTCCTTGACAGATATTGAAGGTGGATATAAAATTTTTTTCTTTCTATTTTTTAACCAATGGTAAAAAAAAAAAAAAAAAAAAAAAAAAAAAAAAAATTAAGAATTTGAGTAGTATTTGTGATGTACTATTAACTATCAATAGATAATTGGATCTTATATTTACTTCTAGAAGTATTTTTTTGTAATAATACTTTTTATGCTTCAACTCAACAATCATCATTTTTTGCCAATTATAATTACCATTTAAAGCTTGATTTATTAGATATATCAAAAGATGATAACTTAATAAGAAAAATTCTTACAAAACAATTGTTATAGCTCCAAACAACTTTGTAGATCCATATATAAATAATTCAAGATTTTTACAAAATATCTTCAAACAAAATTAGAAGAAATCTCCTATTCTTTAAGTTCGAAATAAAGTATGGCTTCTTTGACAAAATATCAAGACCAATTGGCCTTACAATAAATTAGGCTACCAAAAACTATAGCCATTTTATATTCAAAAGTAAATCAATTTAATTTCTTATCAATTGAAACTACCCACATCCATAAAGATACATCTAGTCTTTATATTTTTCTTTTAGAAGCTTATAAAAAATCAACTATTCCAAAAAAATACAACCATTACTACCTTGCATTGAAATATAAAATTATATAGAATATGAGGCAGAAAAGTTCCTTTATTTTTAATGAAAAAGAGCCAAGTTAAAATTTTTTATTTGTTGGTGCGACTATGATATCAACAAGCATATATAGGAATCAACAAAAAAATCTAATAAATGTAGTGCAAAATGTACAAGAGTTTCATTGATGATATCTTCAAGAACCTAAACTTATTTTAAGATTACTTTTTAATGAAGTTCTTACTATAATATTTTATATATATATTATAAAATATATATTGTTCATAATAAACTTAGAATTTAGTGCATCAAATTTATGATCTAATATATCAAATAGGAGAGAACTTGTAAAATCTTTAGATTATAAATCTCAAAGTAGAATTAGAATTAGAGCTTTCTTTATCATACCTATGAGATTAATCATTCTAATTCTTATAACTTTTGTAAGATCATTCTCAAGATGAAGTTAGATCTTTTCAAAAGAAAAATGCCTATACTACAATCAACTAAAATAAAAAAATCTCTAGGATGATGTTTGAACTTTGGTCATACTATAACAAGTTGATGTAATAGAATCTAATAGAGCTCAACACACTTTTCATGGATATTTTGAATGCCTTAATGCAAACCGAGTCCAAAAAATAGGGCTTCTATGAGCAAATGAAGATGGCCATTATCACTATTTGAATAGATCAATCTATCTTTGAATACAAATCAACAAACAACATGTGTTGTAGCTACTATCTAACAAATCCTTGAATTCTTTCAGATTTGAAATCAATACTTCTTGTAGGTCTTAAAGTTAGAAAGAGAGGTAATATTATAAACATTCAATAAGAAGATTTTAAAAATATTTTAATAGGAGATTTTAGAAGGTTATCAAAATATTTCAATAAAAGATTTTGAAAGATTTTTAAATATTCAAGCAGATTCAAGAATATTTTAGGAGGATTAAAGAAGTTATCTAAGAAGGATCTTAAGATTGCTTTGTCTCCAAGCAATACGGTGTTATGATGTAATATGACAATATGATGAAAATATAATGAAAATTAAATTTCTAATTAATATCTAATTATCTTGATTCAATAATGATTCAAGATATTTAAACATGGCTTTTATAAAAGCCTCTTAGTTTATTTTCTTGTCTTAATAGTTAGTAAGTTAAAGGTTGGTTAGTAATTTTACCTTCTAGGCTATAGAGATTCTTTTATTGCTTTAGAAAGACCATAAATTAGTAAAATTAGATTAAAATAAATGAATAATTAGCATGGTTGATACTAGAATTAAGTTGATGGTAAGATTGGACTAAAAAATTCCTATGATAGATTAAATTGATATCTAAAGGTTGATCTTTTGTGAGACATGGTTGAAATAACTCTTAGTGACTAAAATAATGTCCTAGGATAAAATAGGATTTTATTTTAAGATCAAAGTTTAGGATTTAAGAGCTAGCTAAAAGCTTGTTTTAAAGACATAAGACTTATTTTTGTAGGATTTTTTGAAACTTAGCAATTATTGTTCAAAATTAGGATTTGTATTAACAACTTAGGATTTATGCAATACAATTACAACTAGTTTGTAAAATTAGTATTATATCTATATTTCAAAATTTGATATTATATGATTAATTGGATGTGTTAAGTGTATGTAAAAATTTGTAAAAACTTAATTGTGCAATTCGAAGATATCTAGGTTTTGAAACAAAAAAGTATTAGAAATTGGCAATTCGGAGTTAGATAGGATTTCTATGATATTTGAAGATCTACTAATTGGATCAAAGTGAAATTTGGAATGGTGTTAGAAGACTTAAAGATCAAGCTACACACTAATTTTGAATTTAAGTTAATAGTTGAAGAAAGAGGAATCACTATTGGAACATTTGCATCAACTTTCAAATTGGCAGCCAAGTAAAATCAGTTTGATTTTTGGACATTTTTTCACGATTTATAAGTTGGATTGAGATGAATTCTTTTTGAAAACATAGAAGAATTATAGTGGCATTTGCATACATGAATACATAGAAAGCCTTAAAAAACTCACTAATATTTGATCCATCCATAATATTCGACGCATCCAAAAACCTTGATGACACATCTTCTATTTTGTTCTACAATGATCAAAAATATTCTTTGAAATATTCTAATCAATACCTTATGATACTTCAAAATGCTCTAACATATCTATAAAGCCTTATAATACTCCATAATAATCCAAATATTACCATTGTATTTTAAAATAGTCTCCAAAGCTCCAAGAATCCAAAAGCTCGAATTCACATATCACCTAAAGCACTTCTTCAAACTTTCTTGTCTTTCTTCTCCAAAATTCAAATAATCCAAGAAAACTAAATTCCTTCTACCTCAAGCGCTTCACGTTGGGTTCACCAAATATGTCGTAATACAAGAAGTCTTGCTTGAGAATGCTCTAGGCACTTGGCTGTGGAAGGAAGAATAGAAATTGCAATAACAAAATCCTAATTGTAATAGAATACTAACAATGCTCTAATTAGACCATAATAATGCTAAATAAGCTTAATCAAATTCAAAAAAACCTCAAAGAAATTTCAAACAAACAATAAGAATTCTTAAAGAAATATTAAAATGATCATAATTATCACTAAAATATATCTTAATTTAATTTTATTTAAAATCCTATTAAACTTCATTCAAACTTTAGGCCAAAACTAATTGAATCTTAAATACTAATAAAATCCTAAACCTTGAATCATATCCTAAACAAATCTTAAACCAAACTCCAACCAAATTCTAAACCAAATCCTAAATCAAACCCTGACCAAATTCTAAACCAAATTCTAATCCAAATCTTAAACTCTAAACCAAATCCTAATCCGAATCCTAAATAAAACCCTAACCAAACCCTAATACAAACCTTAAATCCTAAACCAAACTTCAACCAAACCCTAATACAAACCCTAAATCTTGAACCAAATCCTAACAATATTCTAAATCAAACTCTAAATCCTAAATAAAATCCTAACCAAACCCTAAATCAAATCCTAATCCAAACCCTAAATCCTAAATCAAATCCTAGTAATTCCTACAACACATTTAAACCTCAATAACTTATGAATAAACCGTTGATCTTAACTCAAATTTTGCACACTTCTAAAAACATAAGTTAAAAAAAAGCAAAAAAAAATTGAAAAGGATCGGAGTTACCAAATTGACGATAACCTCAAAAATGTGCTCGGGTAATGGCCGGCCTCCTTCTCCAATCTTGATATCAATCTTCTAGAGCCAATATCTCTCTTTTGCATCATTCGATTGATCTCAAAATTCTCATACATATAGAAAAACAAGTTTAATATCCTCTCACATAAGTTTCACTCCAATCCAAATAGTAGATTGCAAGAAATCTTAAAAACCCCCACTAGACCTAAAATTCTACCTTCTGAGACCTTGACCCACTTAAACCTCAATATCCCTTAATTCAACCGTTAGATCGAGCTTAAATTTATGACACATTTTAAACACAAATATAACCATAAACCCACAAAATTTCACTGGTAGATCTATATCGAAACTCTTGAAATCAGAGTCCTAGAGTTGTCGTCGAGACTGAGTTTTGTGCCTCATAACCGGCCCTCTCTGGGTATCAACATCTAAATTTTCTAAGTAATTTTTACTAGAATTTACTCTTAACTTCCTCCTAAAGATATCTATATCATTTGTTTTTCCAATCTACCTTATTTTGCCTTATTTTTGGCCCTACAAAGTAAGTAGAAGCTATTTTTTCTAAAAGGGCAGTATTACTATTAAAAGTTTTACTACCTTCTTATCTTTTATCCATATTTTTTTTTTTTTTTTTTTTTTTAACTTGGCTCTTCTATAATTAGATCCATATTATCATCTTTCACCATATAGTCATGTTACAATAGGACAACGTAGTTCTTAGTTAGATAATATTTATGGAGATAAGAGTGAAGCCTTCTTTTATCTTGTCAATACTTTTCTAGACCTGAGTCTTATTTCATAACTTTTTAGTCTTCTTGTCTTTTATAAAAAAAATTCTAATTTAATATTATTCCATCTTTGAATGATTTTTTATTTTTTTGAGTAATATAAGAATTTATTGATTGTTTAATTCTTTAAAATTCATATCTTTAGTACATTATTCAAGATATATATAATAATCAATAGTTGCATGCAATTGACTTACATAGTTGCATTCATATAGAAGCATTATTAAATTAAATACATGCAAATAATATTTGATATGCTTTCAAATATGATATAGTTGGTTGCTTTATATATCTATTCATATTTCTAAAGAATTTTATAGCCTTTATAAAGGAGTTTCTTGTAGTTTTGATGCAAGATTTTATATTCAAAATTAACTAGTCATTTTTTTTCTTGTTTATATTTTGAGGGTTTTTATCATGATACTTATCTATAAAGAATATTTTAATTTTTTTGTCTTTTTAGTTATATATTAATAAAAGAATCCATAAATAAGTTTTTTTTTGAATAAATAGAATTTTATTTCTGATTGAAATATATTAGAGATTATATGTATAATTAATATTAAATTTTTATTTCATACATATCAAAGACAAAAACTTGATGAAAAAAAATCAAACATAAGAATTCTTTCATGAAAAAGATGAAAAAATAGAAATAAAAAATATAGATGTTCAAAAAGAAATTAGAATGGCTATTACTAAAGTCAGGAAAATTAAAGATTACTAAAACTAGAGTAGAAGTAAGAAAGAAATTGACAATAGTAAAGAAGATTTCACTCTTACTTCTATATACATGATCTATCTAAGAGATACGTGATAACATTCTATATGACCTCTACTATGTGTCTAATTTGCAAGACACATGTCTTAACTTACAAGACAAGTTTTCTATATATATGCTACATTGTTAGCTTATACCACAAGCTACTAATATGTGCAACATGTGGGTAACTTATTAGCCAAGTTTCTAACCTATCAATCACCTGTAAATATGTATAAAGGTGAAGTCGCACCTATGAAGCTTCTAAGAAGCTTTTTTAGAAGATATTATGAAATTAATATATTTATTTTCTTACTTCTATCCATTTGTGTTATTTAAATAATTATTAAAATAAATATATATATCTGTGACAATATGTTGATATTGGTGTTTTTATTGCTATTATATGTTTATATTCAATATGTCTATCCTCCACATTATTGATTCTAAGACCACCAATATATTATTTTTCATTGGTATTTACTTTGTATAAGACAAAAACATGCAGATTATATGTAGACCTTTTAAAAGTATACAATTGTTTGAAAGATGGAAAGGCATCAAAAATAAAAGTGATAGACTAAAAAGTAGTATTAATAAAAGTTGTTGAAGAGGTTTTTAAGAATATTGTGACCAACTTATTTTATGTATGATATATTAAGAAGAGCATTTTAGAAAATATTGATAATTATTTTATAACTTATCAAGATTTTAAAGCCTTTATATAATATTAGGTGAATGTTTTAAATACTAAAAAAACATAAAAATCAAAATCAAAATCAAAAAATCAAAATCAAAATCCTTGTTTATGACATTGCATGGAGATTGAACTATTAGAAGAGAAGTCATTGATTATATATAAGCAATTTGGATTCTTTATTAGACTTACTTTATTTATGCAAAGAAAAAAATTTTATGCATTTCAAGTGTTTGAGTACTTCTTGTATAAAAGAAATTTACTTAATCATGAAATAAAAAAATTATAATATTAAGTAGAGACATGAAGGATGTATACAATAAAATTATTTTATCAATAGAAAGTCAATACCATTCAATACATTGTAGAATTATATAAAAATCTATTAAAATTTTATTCTTGCACATCGATACTTTTAAAGGCTTTATTATCTATAAAAGATCCTATTGTATTATGCATAGCATGCTTAAAGTATTTAAAAAAATAAATAATTTATTAATTAATTACTCAATCTTGAATTACATTAATTTTATATAGATAATATTATATTTTACATATTTTTACAAACTAAAGAGATTGCTTAGTACCAAAAAATCTCTCTTTTTCAAGCTTTTTTATTAAAATTAGTATTAAAAGAAACTTTATCACATGAAAAAATATCAAAAAATTTAAGCTTGAAAGATATATTATTGTAGATTATAGAAAATTATGAATTATTTCTACTACATCATTAGCGGCTTTTAAAACAACATATTTAGAATCTTGTACAAACACAATAAAATATATGAAAATTTACAAATTGAACATATAAGAAGAAGATGTGTTAGAATTATGGTGTCATGGATATATATAAGTACTCTAGTAAATATCTATATGATTAGGTAGAAGTAGATAAAAGTAAAAATAATTTATAATACCTTCTAAAAAAGCTTTTTAGAAGCTTTATAGATGTTGCTTTGATTTTACATATGTTTGTAGTTGATTGGTAGGTTAGAAACTTTGCTAACAAATTAACCACATATTGGTAGCTTGTGAAACAAGCTAATTATGTGGTGCATCTATAAAAAACTAGCCTTATAAGTTAAAATATGTATCTTGCAAAGTCAACACATTTAGAAGGTCCTATAGGATATCACCACATAGTTCTTAGTTAAGAGTATATATGGAGGCAAGAGTGAAGCCTTTTTCACTCTTACCTATGCCTTTTTATTCCTTAGTCTTGCTTCAAGACTTTTTAGTCTTTTATTTTTGGCAATAGTCATTGTAGTTTAATATTATATCATCTTTGAGTGACTTTCTAATTTTTTTCAATGATACAAGAGCATATTGAGGATTCATTTTTCTTCAAGGTTCATATCCTTGATAGTTTGATAAGAGTACTAACTTACTATTTATATCTTATTTTAGAAATAAATAGATTATCTTACTTCTATTGTTGTATTTTAAAGGTTGTAAACTATCCACCTTTAAACAAAAAATCTTGTTTTCTAATACTGATCTTTTTTTTAAAGAAAGTGCATTACCTTTCTTTGTAGAAATTTTCATTTGATGTTAGAAGTTGCAGATTACCCTCTTCTAATTTAATTTTTTGAATTTATTTGAGTTGTTTATGGAAGAAAAGATTATGGATGCTACTCTCAATATAAGTGAGAATAGATATGCAACTATTGTAGATCTTCATAAAATTGTCAACATTCTAAGAGTAGAAATCTCATGTATTTCTTACGTAAATCATAGAAGTACTATTCCTATGCCTATTGAAGAAGTTTAGAGTCTATGGCAAGAAGTTTTACAATTCAAGGAAGTAATAGATCAACATCACAACCAAATCCAAAGAGTTTTGTTTCTACAAGTATGATGGGAATAAGGATTAGTATGCCTAAGAAGTTTGATAGAACAACATCAAAATTTCAAGGATTTTTATAAAAAATCAAGCTCTATTTAAGATTGCTTAAGGTTTCATCCTTTCCAATACATGAATGGATTTACTTAAGTCAAATTTATAGAAGCACTTCTATCAAAAAGTATCGTATCTTGGTTTGCATCTTTAATAGAAAAGGGTTTGCGATTCTTTTATGATTTGAATTCATTCCTAGAAGTATTTATGACCACATTTAGAGAAAGTCATTGAGAAAAAGTAATAGAGACTAAGCTCTTATCTTTATAGTAAGGATCATGGTCATCCAAAGTATATACTATTGAATTCCAAAGTCTCACTTGCAATGTTGAGTAGAATGACAAAGCCCTTATCAATCAATTTTGATATAAATTAAAGAATAATGTTAAAGATTTTTTTTACTGACAATGTCAAAGACAGAATCTTTAAAATAGTTTATTGCTCAAGCCATTGCATGCAATAATCAATTATTTGAAAGACATCAAGAACAAAGATTTGATTATAGAGGAATAAATCAAATAATGATGGTAGCTCTCAAGTTTTTAGAAACTAATTTAACAAGGCTAGAATCAATGCAAAATGATACGATACATTTTAAACTACATAGAACAAGAAAAGACTTAACGATGTTAAAAGGACTTATGCTTATATTGATAAGAAGAAGCTAAATACATTAGTCAACATTGTCCAAAGAAACAACACATCTACAAAATGAGAAGCATGGTTGCCAAAGAAGACAATCTATTGGAAAACAAGTTTTTTCAGCTACAAAAAGAATTGTGCAAATAGAATCTTGTGTAACTCCTAGTAAAGGTTTTATTCTCTCATCAAATTCCTTACCTTATTTTATAATAGAAGTTTATTTAAGACCAAAAAATCACAAAATTTTAACTTTGTTAGATTCAAAAGCCTTCGCATATTTTATATATAAAGATTTTGTCAAAAAATAAAAGATATCATTAATCAAAAAAACTAAATCTATAGACATAAAAGTCACAAATGGTCATTTATTATCTTTAGATGAAACTTTTTCTTTAGATGTAGTAATTAAAGATTATAATAATATAATAATATTTAACATAATAAGATCTTTTTTCAATCTGATTATTTTAGGATTAACTTGGATAAAAAAATATAATATTTAAATAAATTGGATGTCTTGTAACTTTGATTCTTTTAATAGTTTAATTCAAAATCTCATTAATTGATTAAAAATATATGATTCTAGTATATTCAAATCCTTATTAATATGTGCAAGAGCTTTTATGCATATTATAAAGAAAGGTCATATTTTACTTTATATGCCATGTCTATTTTTAATGGTAAAAAAATATCAAGTGGTATTTTTAGCTAAAATCAAGATTTATATGATATTTAAAAAAAATATAGATATTCTTCTAAAGCATTTATCTTATGATTGTTCAATTAATCTACATAAAAGAGCTCAACCACCATTTGGACCAATCTATAATCTATCACAAAACGAATTGATTGCACTTAAGGAGTATATCAATGAAAACTTGGCTAAAATTTTCATACATCATTTTAAATCTCTAGTTAGGGCTCCTATCTTATTTGTGAAGAAAATAGTTGGATCTCTACACATGTGTGTAGATTATCAAGAACTCAACAATATCACCATTTAAAATAGGTATCTTCTATCTTTGATTTCAAGACTTTTTGATCAATTGAATCAAGCAAAAATCTATATAAAAATAGATCTAAGAAGAATATATAATTTAATATTCATTAAAAAAAAAGATGAATAAGAAATTAGATTTTGAACTAAGTATGGATATTTTGACCATAATGTCATGCCTTTTGGACTCACAAATACATCACATATTTTTCAACATCTAATTAATGATATTTTTTATGAGTTTCTTGATAATTTTATTATCTATTATTTAGAAAATATCTTAATCTACTTTAAAAATATAAAAGAGCATAAAATTCATGTTTATTGTGTGTTACAAAAACTTAGAGATGTACGATTATATATCAAGTTAGAAAAGTGTGTATTCTATACTACTCAAGTTGACTTCTTAGGATACATCATTTCCAATGAAGGACTAATGATGGATCTAAAAAAGATCCACACTATCATAGATTAGAAGATCTTAAGAAAAATAAAACATGTGCAATGCTTTTTATGCTTCACCAATTACTATCAAATCTTCATTGAAATTTTTTCTGAAGTTGCAGCTCCACTTACATGTTTGACTTGTAAAAACAAACTTGAGTGGAGTAAAGAAGTCAAAGTATTATTTGATGTTATAAAAAATGGAATTTACTTTTTCACCAATTTTATATTGTATTGACTTTTCTATGGCATTCTTTATAGAAATAAATGCATCAAACTTTGCCTCGGATGTAGTATTATCACAAATGGGAGCAGATGAGAAACTCCATCTAGTAGCTTTTCATTCCAAAAATTTTTTAGTAATAGAAATTAATTATGAGATTTATAATAAGAAACTCCTTGTAATCATAGATTCATTTTAAGAATAATGTCATTATTTAGAAGGTATCTCAAGTTTAGTCACAACATATACAAATCACAAGAATCTCAAGTATTTCATATCAATATATATTTTAAATTGTTGCTAAGTTTGTTGGAGCATGTCCTTATCAAGATTTGATTTCAAGTTCACTTATTGATCCCAAAAACAACAAGATTTGTTAGACACCTTTTTTATACATTCTTATCTTACACTAAAAGAAAGAGATGTATCTTTTAATCAATAAAGAGCGATTTTCTTAAAGCCAAAGCGTTTTCACTTTCAAGCAACAAAATCATCATTAACTATTGATTCAATATTTGTCAAGAAAATTCAATCAAATATGTCCTCTAATCATCTTATCTTTGATATCAAGAATAATTCTTTTAAATCTCATGATATTTCCAAGTTTGAATTCAAGAACAACCTACTATATTTCAAGGATTGATTATACATTCCAAAAGGTGGGATTTAATTATGTATTTTTCAAACTTGTCATGGCTTTTCAATAACCGGATATTTTGAATACAATAAGATTTTGAATCTAATATTGTGAGATTTTTGATGGCCTCAAATATAGAAGGTAGTCAAAGACTTTGTACAATCATGTGATATTTGTTCAAGATCCAAAACTCCTTGCCATTGACCTTATGGACTTCTTCAGCCTTTACCTATTCTAGAATAACTATGGTCTTCTATTTCTATGGATTTTATGACAAATCTTTTGGTCTCATATTTGTATGATTCTATATTTATGGTAGTAGATTGTTCTACCAAGATTATATGTTTTTTACCATGTATAAAATCTATCATAGGTGAAAAATAGCTAAGCTTTTTTTTATCAACATCTATTGCTATTACGGATTGCTTAAAGATATTATATTGAATAGAAGGACTTAGTTTATATCACGATTTTAGAAAAACTTTTTTAAGATTTTAAAAGTGGATATAAAGCTCTCTTTAGTTTTTCATCCTCAAACTGCTAAGCAAACAGAATGGCTGAAGCAAGTTTTAGAGCAGTATTTAAGATATACCATCAATTATCATCAAGATGATTGAATAACTTTTTTACCATTGGCAAAGTTTGCATACAATAATTTGATACATTCTTCCACTTAACAAACATCTTTTTTTGCCAACTATGATTATCATCTATGACTCAATACTTTTGACTTTTCAAAAATTCATAATCTTACAATAAAAGATTTGGCAAATTGTTTGTCAAAGATATATGCAACATTGAAGGCGCAATAAAAGACAGCTCAAGAATGAAAAAAAATTAATAAAAATATCTATTCTAAGAAATAATTAGAATTCAATGTAGGTGACAAGGTATGATTACTTTGTCGCAACATCAAGACTACTTGTCCTTGTGACAAGTCGAAGTATTATAGGCTTGGACCTTTTTCTATTAGTCAATAAGTCAATCTTGTTGCTTATCAATTATATCTATTAGAAACCATGAAGATCCACCCTATATTTTACATGTCTTTTTTTGAGCCATACAAGATAGTGAATATCTCAGGAAGTAGACAAATGCCACCTCTTTCTATAGAAGTGGATAATAATCAAGAATTTGAGGTGGAAGAAGTCTTAAATTTGAAGTGGTACCAAAATAGGTTAAAATATCTTGTTCTTTGGCATGGATATGATATTAGTGAATGCACATAGGAGTCAGCAAAGAATCTTACAAATGCAACAAAGAGAGTTGAAACTTTTCATTGACGACATTCATCAAAACCAAGATGAAGAAGAGCAAATCTTTGCTATAAAAGAAACAAGATCAAAGGAAGATAATACTATACCTTCTATCCTTCTTTGTAACTTCTGTGTATTTGTAACACTAAAAGGATGCAGAATCAATAACTAATAGATTTAATTTAAGAGCTTTCATTTGCGGACTTGTGAGATGAGACATTACAATTGTCCCAACTTTCAAGATGATAAAATTGAGATGAAGATCTTCAAGAATGACATGTCCTTCCTTGAATAGATGGCGAGATACAATGTGTTTAGTATCACAACCTTGGAAGAGACTTCCAATATTTGGTGATATTATTAGAAGTAGGAACAATTCTTGACGGTATTCCAAATATTTTGTTTGAAAGAAGTTATAAAGGCCACTACAATGACCAAATAATAGGGTGGTCTTCTTGTCCTTGTATGGAACAATATCAATGGCTGAGAGGACGTATCAACCATCTTTAAAGAAAACAAAGATCAGAATATGTAGCAAATACAATTTGTTACATCTTAGATTTTTTCAACATAGAAAGACCACTCTTTGTGGAATTCGTTCCTAGAAGGGAGGTAATGTTATAGATATACATAAGTATTCTAGTAAATATCTAAATGATTAGATAGAAGTAGATAAAAATAGATAAAATTTCATAATACCTTTTAGAAAAGCTTCCTAGAAGCTTTATAGATGTTGCTTTGACTTTATATATGTTTATAGTTGATTAGTAGGTTAGAAACTTGGTCAACAAATTAACCGCATGTTGATAGCTTATAGAACGAGCTAACTACATGGCACACATATAGAAAACTTGTTTTGCAAGTTAAGATATGTAGCTTGCAAAGTCAACTCATTTTGGAGGTCCTATAAGATATCACTACATAGATCCTAGTTAAGAATATATATAGAGGCAAGAGTGAAGTCTTCTTCAGTCTTATCTATGCCTTTCTAGTCCTTAGTCTTGCTTCAAGATTCTCTAATCTTCTTATTTTTGGCAATAGCTATTCTAGTTTAATATTATATTATCTTTGAGTAACTTTTGAGTTCTCTTCAATGATATGAGAGTGTATTGAGGATTTTTTTTTCTTTGAGATTCATGTCCTTGACATATGGCTTACATTCTTTTTTCCAGCATTAGATGCTTAAGGCACTCTTTGCAATATTTAAACTTTCTATAGCATCTTTTTATATATGAATTCTTCCAAAAAAATCTATTTAATGGAATAAAAAATATAATCAAAGGATATATTTTGGCATTACTTTTTAAAATGAATTGAAAGAATAGATGTTTTCTTAATAAAAATAATAGATTGCCAAAAGTTATTGTAATACAAATAAGTAAATTCATCTAAGTGGCACAAACATATATATTGATAATGCAATTATTTTCACCTTGTTGAAAGTCAATTGATAATTTATAATGTTCAAAAAATAATAAATTAAAATTAGAAAAATATATATATATGAATAGAAATAACCAATAATTTATTTAATATATATGAATATATATTATATATATATATATATATATATTTGGCAATAGTACTTTTTTCATAAGCATTCTTAAATTAATGTATTTCAATCTATATAAGATTATTCTAAACAAGTAAAAAAAATCATTAAAATAATAAAAAAAAAAATCTGGATTGATGACGATAATTATTTCATAAACAACTCAAATAGAACATAATCCATTAAAAAAAATAGACAAAATACAGAAATTTCCATATAAATACAATACTTCAATATTTTTGTGTGGGTGGATCCCTAATGCATTGAACCTCAATGAAGCCACGCAAATACATGTATATGTATTTATGTATGTATACACATACACATACTTTTCTGTAATGTACAGTCTACTCAGCAAAAACCAACAAACTCCAATTTGAACCAAAATGACATCTAAGGGCAAGCCTGTCCAGCATTGGGCACCGGAAGACCCCCGAGGACTCCAGGGTGTCAGAGCCGCGGCGAAGTGTGAACAGAGTGCAGGGTCATTCCGGGGCAGAATGGGCCGGGTGACCTTATCTAGGGGCTAAGTTCTTATCGGGAGGCAGGGTCGGGCGCGGCCAACGCCGGACCACTTGATGCCATTGGCGGAGCAGGGGCCCGTCTTATCCCCTGCTTAGCCCTGCTTGCCCTGCTTGCCTCACCTCGCAGCCTCACATGTCCTCTATTTGCATCCCCCTCGCTCGCTTGCTCCGCCATCGCCACACTCTGCTCCGCCTCCACATTTGTACCCCCCGCCCTCTCCCACTTTAACAACCCTTACTGTCTTGACGACTCGCCTAAGTATCCCTTCCCGATCCAGCAATGGCGTCCACAGCTGTTGCCAGTAGCCTGAGCGCGGCCGTCGCTCCTGCGACTCTGGTGTGGGAAGCCAAGATCCTGTCGCGTCAGGGACTCGCATTGGCCGCTCCGTCCGTCAGGTCTTCCAAGCTGATCGCCAACAGGAGCAGGGTCGTCATGAGGTAATGTGATTGTCATTACCTTTGTGGCACATTGCACTCGCTGGTAACTCTCCGCCTCGCACATGCGGATTGGCAATGAATTGTCGGCAAATTTTTCTGTAGTTCACGTTTTTTGATTACCCTTCTAGTGTGTGACGTATGTCGCTGTTGATGCCTGCGTCTATCGCATTCGCCCGTGTGCAGCAATTCGCTATCGTCTGCTGCAGCTGAAATAGTTGTTTCTCTAGGATGGTAATTGAATATTACGGTCCCTACAGTATATTCTTGAATCTCTAATTTCTGTTTCGACCGGTAAGGGGAACGTCTGCTAAAGAGGTTTTGCTGAGTTGTCTTCCGTAGCAAATTTTGCAGTGCCTCCCCGCAATCAGATAACAAGCTAGCTGCCTTGACCAGCCTTGCCTTCCTGGCAGCTGCTGTGGTGCCCGAGATAGCTGAAGCTGCTCAGCCCGGTGTGTCCCCATCCTTGAAGAACTTGCTCCTGAGCGTGGTCGCAGGAGGAGTTGTGGTCACCGTAATTGGTGTAGCCGTTGCTGGAGTGTCGACCTTTGACCCCGTTAAGAGGAAGTAGATTAGACATTTTTGCGTGATCTCACCCAACTGTTTATTTGGTATCTTTTACCGGAGTGTACCATTTTTCTTGCACATCTCACTCCGAAGCAATATTGTCAGTTTCCTGCGATGATTATGTGAAGAACTTCTTGGGTCCTGTATAGCCTGGCTGTGACCTTAGCTGTATGTTTGGTTCAGCTCAGCGAATGTAACAATGGTTCAGATTTTTCTCTAAATTTAAACTTAGTCTCAACTACGATTTTCGGTGTGCAAGTGTTCGCCCAAGTTCTTCATGAATTGTCCTTCTGCCCACCCTCGTAAGATTGTCTGGTTTCATCAAAACCCTAATTTCACCACATGTCCCCATCTAAGCTCAATGATGTATCCCTCATGTCTGAGAGAGCCCTATCCCTCACCTTTCTGTTGTAGTTAAGATTTATCTCCATGTAGTAATTGTAATTCATAGTCATAATCCACTATCGCCAATGCCACATTTACTACAGTTGTAAAATCCCATTTGCAGGCAGTATTCGTTTTTTTTACTTAAATTAGGTGAAGTGCCATAGTTGTAACATATCGAGCAACATCGGTACACTATAAATCTGCTTTTGCTGTACTAACAATGATGTTGTCTTCTTGTTGTCATCATAGCACGAACGAAATTAAATGTTGGTATTTTCAATGTTGATCTAACAATTAATCACCGCTTCCTATTCAGCGTTGTTGTTTATTATTGTGGAGTATTATGTTATCATTCTGTACATGTTTACATTTTTGTGTATAATCACACCAAATTGTGGTATCCTGAAGTATAATTTAATTACCTTATGCACTCTCAACAATACGTAATTCCAAATCACAGACAAGCTGCCGCCAATCAAGATTTCAAGTTCAAACTAAAAACAAATCCATGAGCATGAAATTCGATCATTAAGTGAAGAAATGCACAACTTGTGACATTCAACAGAAGCAATGCTGGTAACTGCATGTCGCAAACTGTATCACTGACGCTGCTCAAGCAAGCAGATCAATACGATACATCTAATCATCAGCTCTTTCATCACTTAACCGAGGGCGATTCCACGAAGCTAAATTTCAGGGGACGAGTCAAATTTAGGCATGTGAGCTCACTTCTACAGCCGTGAAGAGAGGCGCCTGGAACTGCAATAAGCTTGGTTTGATCTGAAGAATAGATGAATTTAAAATTAGTTCTATTTCTAAATTGTGGAGTATGCTTAGTCTAAACCTCAATTAGCAGTAAAATCTATGAACCAGCAGCAGCCTTTGCTTTCTTCGGTGCACGATAAGTTCCAACTACACAAGCATGGTCTCGCTCGAATGGTTCAAGAGTGACTTGCTCCGCGGGCTTGAACTGCTCCTTCTGCAGCTTCTTCACCTCAGAAGCAAATACAGCCTCCGCAGGCACTGTTGAATCAATACAATTAGCCTTGATGGAAATAACGAAGTGACCGCCATTCTTTAAGAAGTTGTGCGCGTTAATTGCCACAATTCGGGCTTGGTCCGGCTGAGCGACATCCGCAAAGATGACATCCACCATACCGACCAGCATACGGTACTTCATCGAATGCCTGGCATCCTCAATAATGGGAATGACATTAGTGTGCTTCTTCGCCATGTTCACAAGATCTCGCCCACTGCGATGAGAGAACTCTACAGCATAGACAATACCAGACGGCCCTACGACATCAGAGACATGTGAAACTGTCGTCCCCGAGGCAGCTCCTAGGTACAGCACATGAGCACCGGGCTTAATCCAGATGTTGTCCACACCACCAAGGATAGCAGCCGCGAGCTTCGACCTGAAGGGATTCCACACACGGTATTCCGTCTTGGTTGCATCCTCGTTGTCAACAGAGATTCTCTTCTCTCCATACACGCTCTCCCCAGGCACAAGATTCTTCGTGACGAGCGCGTCTTCCTTGGCCTTGGCAACAAACACACCTTCGTGCCTGTGTGACTCGATGATTACTTTCGCTCCGCCCTTCATACCACCGCCGCGTCCTCCTTCACCTCCTCCTCTACCCCCGCGACCACCTCTGGGAGCTCCACGGCTACCTCCTGGCCCTCCTCGGAAGCCCCACCCCCTCTCGTCAATGGAGGTCTCATGATCACACACACACACACACACACGTAGAAACAATCACACGCTGCGAGGTCTAGAAGACGACAAGGAATTGTGTCGTGCGGGCTCCCCCGAAGAGCTTCGGAACAAACCAACAATGGATTATGCTACGACAACAGGGTGGGACGAAGACTTAGGGTTTAGGGTTTAAGGACTCCGACCCTCAGGCCTTCAATTGCACTGATGGCGTGGCTTCACATGACTTGAACTCCAACCCTACTCGTACCCAAATTCTTTAGTGTTATATGGCATTGGGAATTCACAATGCCATTAAATTGAGAATGTTTCATTATCAAATTATATTTTAAAAATAGCCATTATGTTAAATTCATAGTATTATCTCCAAGTGTTATTTATTTGATTGTGTGTGTAATTTTACCATAAAAATAACCTTATACTTACTTGGATTTAAATTCACAAAAGCACTAATCATGCTTTTTAAAGTATAATTTCATTATTCGAATTGTAAATCATTGTTCCTTTTATATTTATCAAACCATGTTTTAGGTTTCTTTATAATTTTAGACTTTTTTATTGGTTTTTTTTGTTAGATTTTTTTATGTGTTTTCAAAACTTGTATTTCAAAATAAGTGTTGATTTAGAAATCACAGAAGTGAGTACTTTTAGAATCTGAAATTGAAATCTTACAAATCTATTAGTTAATTGTCTAGTAGTGATCTAATACAATTTCTTCTATGTCTGAACAAGATGAAAGATTAAAAACTTACTGAGAATCATGTCTCTGATGATATGTTAATGGTGCCCAAACACACCTTTCTATTGAAATTTGACATGCTTGACTATGTAGGAAATTTTGAAAATAATTCTATGTTAATACTTTAATTTTTTCCTTGTTGGAATTTTTTAAAGTTGTATGACTTGGCTCACTACAATACATGTAGAGTTTTTTTTAGTCCCCATTCATTTTTTTTTATTTTTTTATTTTTTTCTTTGAGCTCAATTTAAATCAAACTGTGGCTATTTACATTATATCATGTTGATCTTGTATGTAATTAATTGTGATAGTAGGCATTGTTAACGTAGTAGTTTAATGAGCACCACAACATCCAAATTTCATATCTATTTATCACTTGAATAAATAATAATTACATATAATATATTATATATTCATTCTATAAGCAAAATATTAAGATTTTGCAACACATATTAAAACAAAGAAAATAAAATCTTTCATATTCTTTAAAGTCTGCAGAATTTTTTTCCAACCATGGTACAAAATGCTTTCTTACATACATAAGTAGTTCAAAACTTTTGAAGAGAACATGTGAAACATATACTATGGTTCTCATGGCAAGTGCATGCACAATGGCACAATAATAAATTGCAACTTCAATTCCTGACATCAACATTGATTTCATTCCTTCTGTATTTGTGTTCTAATGTCAAAATGCCTTAAACTGTGTCATGCCCCCAAACTAAACCTTGCACAAACCCAAAAACAACCATTCTTCAAGTAGAAAAATTCCAAGTTCATTCTAAACCCTCCAATGATTGGCAAACTTTATAAGGAGGATGTTGGTGGTTTAGTGTGATGGAGGTGGTGGTTTAATGTGTTTTTACGGACAATTTATGGACAAGTCTATGTGTTTGTTCAGGGATCAAATGCAAAAACCAATATGTTAATTTTTTTTCAATTAAACCATTGCATTAATTATACATATATAAATATACATATATTTTCTTTCTTCTATTTTCTTCTTTTTGAGCACATCGGAGCCATATGTCTCCACCAATTTGATTGATTGATTCATGCCCCCCCCCCCCCCCCCCCCCCGACATAGCTGAAAAACCTTAAGTTGACTGTTTAAGGTATTCCGACGTTATACCTAGTGTTTTCATCCTTATTAACAAAAACTGATTTCACCCATGGCCCAACGCTCCTCTCAACCGCCACTCTTTTGTGTAGTGTGCTCCATAACCACGCCGAGGAAGTGTTGTTAGCCCTGACTGCACAATTTGCTTGTCTGTCTGAATTTGTGGAGTTCACTTCATCACTGATCGGAGCTGGGGTCTTGTAGCCTTAGCTTCGAATGTTGAGTTGATTAGATTGAGGGTTGAATGAGAATGGAGCACTGGCAAGCGTGAGGGGACTCGACTGGGGGTGTTTTCCAAGCACAATGAAGCACTGTGGGCTTACAAGTGATGGGAGTTTTGTCTTCTCGTTGCAATCTGGGTAAGAAGCTTGCGTTTGAGTGTTGGTGGGTTTTTTTTCTTTACGAGCTCATGGAGCAAGTGATATGGTCTCGAGTTGTAGGAATTCGAGAGAGCAATGCGGTCCATGAGTACCCGGGATTATGCTACCTTATGTAGTAGCTTTCTGCTATTTCCTTGACTTCTCTCAGTGAAATCACTTGAGGGTTCAAGATTTTGGGGTTTGGCACCAGCGAGTACAGGATTGTAGGGAGGTGGGTTTCCTTATAACATCGAGTACGACCTGGTTTATCAGTTGAGTGTTAATTTGCAACTTTGCCAATGCCTGTTTCGCATTCACTATTTGATGGCCAGTATAAGCGATCTCTCGGCCGATCGACGGTTCCTGTTTCTACCAAGTCTACATGTTCTCAATGCGCTTCCAATTTCATGGTCGTGACTATGAGTGTAGCGATGATGGATGGGTGATGATGTTTATTAGTCTAGATATCTTCGTGCCGCTCTATTGCACACTCTGACTTAGGGTTTTGTTGAAGACACGCCTGCAAGTTCATTGTATAACAGGTATCACCTCGATTTGGAGATCTGTAACTGTCAGGAGGACGGAGGAACTACTTTACCTGCAAGCACGTACTGTCTGTGTATTGAGATGTTTCATTTCCATTGTGCAGCTTTCCTAGAATGCCATAATTCATCAATCTGATTTCGATGTGTTCAATTTTGCTGTGACAATTTTGCAGGTTTGCGCGGATGCTAGACGAAGCAAAAATGTTTTTATAAGTACAGAGTAGCCGAAAGTTCGTAATAGGCTGGTTAGTTGTTTCACTGGCTGTAGAAGATTTTTACAATGATTTTAAGCTGATACCAGTCGATCGTGATATTAGATGCCATGTAGTAGGGATTTAGATCAAAGTATCTGCTGTAAGTAACGGAGCACAAGGGGTTTACAGGTAGAGAAGATGATGGTTAAATCCAGCCGGAAGCCCGCTTGTTGGGTTTTGTTCGGCCTCTTCATAGCATTTATACTTGCCCTCCCAGCTTACATCTCCCCAGATTCTATGATCCAGAATGGACACATGAATGACAAGACATTCAATTGGTTCCGATGGTCACCTAGGAGTAAATTGGATGATTCTACGGGTAGCTACTCTTGTCCTCTCAAAATATACATGTATGAACTTCCACGCAAATTCAACATGGGTATGCTCAAGAAGGACAAGAATCAAGAGATTCCCTGGACAAACCACGTTGCACCTCCATGGAAACAGAAATTCGAGGTCAACAAACAGCACAGCGTCGAATACTGGTTGATGGTTTACTTATTGGATGGTTGGGACCGCAAGGATGGGAAAACGGCGGCTGTTAGAGTAATAGATCCAGAACAAGCGGACGTGTTCTTTGTGCCGTTTTTCTCAGCTCTATCTTTTAATAGCCATGGCCATGGTATGAGTGAAGGGGCAGCGGCCGACAAACGGCTTCAAGTAAGACCTCACAGCTTGCTACCACGAGATTTATTCCGATATTGGTTTGTCTAGTTGTGTTTGTGCACTAGATGAGATCCTTGGTCAGACAGCTCAGTCGCTTTTTTCTATCAATCTTGGCAACGCTTCACCTCATTGGATCTCTTGTTTCGTGCCTTTTATTCTTTCCTTCGAACACTTCCGTTCTTTTATGCACACTTAATGTTTTATTTTATTTTATTTTAAAGCGTAGTAATTATGTTGTTCAGATAGTATTGCTGACGTTCGGAAGGCATGTTAATGCCTCATGCCATTTGGTGCAGGCAGGTTTAGTGGATATATTATCTAAATCCAAATGGTGGCAGGCATCACAAGGTCGTGACCATATCCTTGTTGCTCATCATCCCAATGCTTTGAGGTACTCTAATACCTATGATTATGAATCAACGTCATGTAATTTGGTTTCAATTTTATCTTTCAACTTCAAATTTTGAACGTTTTCCTTGGTTATAGACCATTTTTTCTCTGAGTCATCTTTCGTGACGAGTTTGAACCAATTAGTATGTGAATTTTGCGTTTGTTGACCTTTTGGCAGGCATTATCGAGACATGCTTAACCAATCGATCTTCATAGTTGCTGATTTTGGGAGGTACGACAAAACTGTAGCTCGATTAAGCAAGGACGTTGTAGCACCTTATGTACATGTTTTACCTTCATACGACCAAGATAATCCCGCGGACCCATTTTCATTGCGCAAGACGCTCCTATTCTTTCAAGGAAGAATTCACCGCAAAGGTGTAAGTGGTTTCATCACGTGTTACTTCAATTCCTGATTTTAGTTTGAAGCTTGAATGCATTCATGGATTTGAAAGCATGTTACATGAGTTTCTTTGTTATTTATTTGAATTTGTGTTGTTAGGTGTGGACTGTTTGTTAATATTTGTGGCAAAATTGTTTGTGGTTCATGTATCAGGATGGGATTGTTAGGACCAAGCTGGCAGAGTTGCTGGCGAATAATTCCGACGTTCACTATGTTGATAGCTTGGCCTCTGCAGAAGCGATTGCAACGGTACGGGTTGTCTCTTTCTCTAACAATGCCTTCAACGTTATGCTTTATATATATATATATATATATGCATTTGATTTCCACTTCAGATTTTTTCTTCGGTCCCAGAGGCTTAGAATTCCTGATTGGTTGTGAAGTTGATTCTAAGTGGCTCTATTCAGAGAGTAAGTGGAGCTCAGAGCAATCAGATGCTCACATTGAACTTGTGAGCCATTTATACTGCATTTGATTTCCACCCCGTATTCTGCCTCACGTTGTCTGATATAATTGGTACACATCCTTCAGTACATGGTTGAGTGGCATCATTCACATAAATTGAGGTTCCTCACGACCAATCTGTATATTCGAATCTTTGTCGAAGTATTTTACAATTTAATACTTATTTGACCACACATTCTCCTGTCTCTCATTAACAAGCAAAGTTTGTTAACCATCAAAGTTGTCTTCATTGCAGTCGACCGCAGGTATGCGGACTTCACGCTTTTGCCTTCATCCAGCTGGAGATACACCGTCAAGTTGCCGGCTATTCGACGCCATCGTCAGTCATTGTGTGCCTGTCATAATTAGTGATAGAATTGAGCTACCGTTTGAAGACGATCTCAATTACAAAGATTTTTCTATATTCTTCTCGTCCGAAGAGTCAGTAAAACCGGGTCACTTGCTGCGCACATTGAGGAGTATCACGAGGGAGAGATGGTTGCGAATGTGGAACGCGTTGAAGACCGTCTCCCACCACTTCGAGTACCAGCATCCACCCAAGAAGGACGATGCAGTTAATATGATCTTCAAACAGGTACAACACAAAGTACCTGCTCTGAAACTTGCTATCCACCGGTCCCAGAGGCTTAGAATTCCTGATTGGGTGTGAAGTTGATTCTGAGTGGCTTTATTCAGAGGGTAAGTGGAGCTCAGAGCAATCAGATGCTCACATTGAACTTGTGAGCCATTTGCACAGTTCATTCCAGAGCTAACAATGCCATGTGCAGTTGCCCACAGTTGACTCTTTTACATACATGATTCAGTAAATTGCAACTAGTGGCGAGCATTGCTGCTCCCTAGGTGTTGAACGGTTGCAGTAAACCTGTTGAGCGAACACATCTCAAGTGGCAACGCACATGGCTCGGTCCCCACCTTCCGTACACCTTTTCAATGTTGTATTATATTGTGTGCATGTAGGAGTACCTCATACTCCATCTTTAGAGCTTGACATGTGGAGGCAGGTCCCTCTTGATACAATCTGGTTACTTATGCTGAAGAATCTTAAGTCACTTTTGTATGATGAAACCCACAAATAATTTTGCCTAACTATTTACTGTCATGGGTGTAAATATGAATCATGACAACTACTAGGTTAACTGCACAGAATAGTTGATGATGTCTCACATGTTTTCACCAACATATAACACGTACGTTAAATATTTAGACATAAAAAAGGTAACTCCATATGTAATAAAAATTGTTTGAAAAACGTAGGAAATTTCAAGTATAGGGCTATATAGATGAGGAAAAGACGATACTAAACAACAAGTTCTTTAATAATGGTTATGAAAGGGCTAATTCTCTCCTACACTACAATTTATGCAAACTATTATCAAGAATAATTTTGTTACATGTCTATGGATGCAATGTTTTTAAGGCAACTTGTTTTCTGAATATTTTCTCAATATGTAATATAAATCAATTAGCAACCATTAGCACAGAAACAGTCTCACAGCATTCCGACTTTTGATATTTTTGATTTCTCTATGTACACATCGAAGGTCAACGGATCTGAATCTAACATTCCAAGTATTGGACAACCATTCATTTTGCAAGTTCAAGTGTGAATGCCCCGTGTGTTTTGAAGACTGTAATAGTTCATGAAATACGAAACAACCCATTGAAATCTTCAGACCCAAATGCAAACTAGCTCATGCCTTGAAATGAATGAAAATAACCAAGGTACTTGAATAAGAAGTAAAAGAAGAAAACTACCGAAATGTGAACAAAGGCTTACCTAATAATTGTCTTCTTCTGTTCTATCTTTATCTTACTTAAAAATCATTCCAAACCCATTGGCCAGGAAATTAATAGTTCCTAGTCTTCCAAAAGTCATTGATATCCCCCCCCCCCAAAAAAAAGGGATTGAAAAGTAGAAATAAAAGGTTTATCTCATGTGATGCTCCAGCTCAGTTCAATTTATTTGAGGCTCGAGACCGCAATGAATGAAGTCTTCCGATTCTAATTTCTCTGTTATTTATTTATTTATTTATTTATGTTCTTCTTTTCACCGTCTCTCTCTCTCTCTCTCTCTCCATCATGGACTGACAACATTGGGGTCAATTAGTAGCAAGAGCCAGCACGTGGTGGTGTATTGTCAGCATATTCATTTATTCATTCAGAGCTATCCAAATCTATCTATCTATCTATCTTTCTCTCTATCTCCACAACTACCCATTTTAACAGATAAGCCTCAACTCAATCTCCGTTCCAGCCTTCCAGGATGACTTGTCTGACATTCCATTGTGGTAAAAAATTTCGAATATAAATACGTAGTGTATGCTTTGTTTTGGGAATTTAGGGTAGGGACACTGCTTTCTGGTTGGTGTGTGTGTGTAAGTGTGTATGTGTGTATGTTTCAAATAAATTTTTTCTGTACGGGAATGTATCCCCAATAAAAATAGGAGGTCTCTAAATACGTGGATTATACAAATCCTACCGGATTGTGTGGGGCATGTGGGCGAAACAAAGCGATTTTTAGATAATCCCGCTTCCACTACTTCTCCGGCTGTACCCATAAATGACTCCAAGTCAAAATTCGAAATTGAGAATGTCGAACAAGTAACATATGATATGATTGTAGGTTTCACAAAGTAACTTGTATCACTGTAATGGTAAAGCAAATAGATGATGCGACAGAAATGGAGTTACTGAGGACACTTTTACACATAACATGTCCTAATCCAGAACACACCACAACACAATACCAACACCAACACCCACGATGATCCTCAGCGAAAAACAGAACTCCCAAAAGCATGCAACACAATGAAGCAGCATGCGGCATGAAAGAGCGCCATGTAACGCAGCCAAGTGTAGAAGTAGCCACCAGAAGCGTCGGACTCACCTACTGGGAACCACCACCGCGTCGCTCACACCTTGCACACAGCGACTGTAGCTTCGCGAGTCGCACCAGTGCTGCCCTTTCACCGACTGAGGGTTGCCCAATGATTTTCGTATTATTCAAGGCGCTTGCATCCGGGGGTAAGTGGCACCTACCATCGGACAATGGGCTTTAGCAACGATAAAATGAGCTTGTCCTCGGAGCCTTTTGTAGTTCACACGAGCTCCATCGCTACCATCCTACTCATTCTCCACCTCGCGGTTCCACCAGCAGAGCTCCTCGACCCAATCATCCCTGTCTTGCAGCTACGATTTTTCTTTTAGCACTCTGGTGGTGAAGGCGGCGAGGGAGCTGCTGAGATCGAGAAGGTGAAAATTGCATTCTTGTGGTACCCGTCTGCTGTGTGTTTGGTTCGGAGTTTGCTTCTCGCAATCCCTCCGACTCTTTGGGATAAGGTTGCAGGGGAAATGGGTGAAATGGGTGACATAGCCATCCGAAAGAGCAGATCTGGTTACAACTTCGAGCTGTTTCATTCGCTCCTATTGTGCTGGAGGTTTTCTTGCAATGTCCTTGTTTGTAGCACCTATGGGCTCGGTTAATCAGGCAAACATGGTGTAAATTATAAGTTTGATGCAGATGTCTACATTATCTTCACGTGATTTCACGCCTGGTTGAACACCATGACGTCGATGGTAGCTGCATGGCATTGAAACGATCTAATTGCGGAATGTCGTGTGGGTGCACTTCGAGAACTCGTTGCTTCTCAGTTCGCCCACATCTTTAGGGTCTGAGAGAGACCAAGCACGGAATGTCGATGCTACACATTGTTTTACAACTTGCCCTGCTTTCGTATTGTCTTAAAACGATGATCTTGCTCATCGTCGCAGGTACGACTAGCAAATTCATCGTGTAAGCTTGCAAGCGAAACTGGGAAGATGGTGGCCACTGTGAATGGAGGGCAGTCTGCGGGATTGAAGTTTTTGATCTACGGGAAGACCGGATGGATCGGAGGCCTGCTGGGGAAGCTGTGCACGGAGCAAGGAATCGCGTACGAGTATGGGAAGGGGAGGTTAGAGAACAGGAGCTCGATTGAGCAGGACATCAGCACAGTGAAGCCGACGCACGTGTTCAATGCGGCGGGAGTGACGGGACGGCCCAATGTGGATTGGTGCGAGAGCCACAAGATTGAGACGATTCGGGCGAATGTGGTGGGGACTCTGACTCTGGCGGACGTGTGCAAGCAGAATGATCTGGTGCTGGTGAACTATGCGACGGGGTGCATTTTCGAGTACGACGATGCGCATCCGCTGGGGAGCGGGATCGGGTTCAAGGAGGAGGAGTCGGCCAACTTCCGGGGGTCGTACTACTCGAAGACGAAGGCTATGGTGAGGACGCTGTGGCGTGACGGATAGATGCGTGTGTGTGTGTGTTTGTGTGTATGTAGGGGTGGGTGGGTGCTGAAGGATGCTTGTATGGCAGTAGTAGCGGTGATTGTTGTAGGAGATAGGGCGAAGGTTAGAGCGTGGTCCAGTCGGTGGTCGTGGGCATAGAGTGGGTGTTGGGATGGGCGGAGCACTGGGGGAGTTGTTGGGGAGTGATGGGAGAGAGCGTGGTGTGGGAGCGGAGAGTGGGAAGGTGATGGGGGGCGTATGTTATGGAGGCATGTGGTGACGCAGTTCGGTGTTTGTGTGGTGGTGTGGGCAGGTCGAGGAGCTGTTGAGGGAGTTCGACAACGTGTGCACATTGCGCGTGAGGATGCCGATCACGGGCGACCTGTCGAACCCGCGGAACTTCATCACGAAGATCACGCGGTACGAGAAGGTGGTGGACATTCCGAACTCGATGACGATCCTGGACGAGCTGCTGCCGATCTCGATCGAGATGGCGAAGAGGAACCTGACGGGGATCTGGAACTTCACGAACCCGGGCGTGGTGAGCCACAACGAGATTTTGGAGATGTACAAGGAGTACGTGGACCCGAGCTTCACGTACAAGAACTTCACGCTGGAGGAGCAGGCGAAGGTGATAGTTGCGGCGCGGAGCAACAACGAGCTGGACGCATCGAAGCTGTCGAAGGAGTTTCCTGAAATGCTGCCGATCAAGGAGTCGTTGATTAAGTACGTGTTCGAGCCCAACAAGAAGACCAACAAGCCTTGAGCGGTTGTGATTGATCATTATTAGTCAAGGCCTGATTTTTTCCGTCGTTTGTGAACACGGTACATTTCATCACATTTATACAGTGGGTGTAGATGTGCTTCAGAAAATTTCATAATTTCTGCTGGAAGTTCCGACCGTAGGCTCTGCTTCATGTATTGTGTAGCGTACGTTGAAGAGACAACTGATTCTTATCGATGGCTGTGTAGCGCATTCGTTATTACATTAACCTTGTTATGTGAAGCCCTGTGTCGTGTTGGTTTGTGGATGGCTTAGTTTTATGCTGGTTTTGTTTTCCCAAGAATACGCGGTTTCGAGTAGCCTTCATAAAAGTGCTCTGTTTTAAGATTTGTTGCTTGTGTTGCAGTTCATCGTACAGGACAACCTTGAAATGGTGTGCTCTTTATCATTTCTGGATTTTTTTTAAGTTACCAATCATGTTTATCTGCCAGTTTGTGGTTGAATCGGATCTGTGGTGGCTGTTAGCCCGTTTAAGTTTTCGTCGATGTCCACAAAGTTTCTCTTGTGGTCGTTCGTGGTCGTAATGTCGGTGTGTGTCCTGTGCTATATATATGTGTATATTTTTAAGGGTCTCTCTTTCATCGACTAATAAACAACCATTCGAACATTTGGATTACTTCAATTTTAAATATGGGCACTCTGATCCGATAATATTTCAGTTTTCTCTTTATTTTCATTTTCAAATATATTTAACATCGTTGGGTAGTGTGGCAAGTTTTTATCTTATCTCCAGGCGGATTTAAATTGCTCTCTAAATTTTGAAAACCTAGTTTTTTGCGATTTTATGAGCATACTCGGCAGTTTTCCCTTCCGCGTTGGCACTTGCCGAGGAGAATAGAATTTGGATGCGGCACTTCTGTGAGGCAGAGTACAGAAAAGTATTTATATTTTCTTAGCGGCTGAAGGTCGTGAACAGGTGGTGAAGACGCTCTGAAAAATTATACATCTCGGCTGTGCGAATTGTGTATTCCAGTACCAGAATGCCGTTGCGGACAGTATATATGACACTGGTTGAAAATTGATATCTGGATTATCTGCAATATTGGTACATACAATTGGATTATTGAGAGTAGGAGTTGTATGCCGTCGTGTAGCACTTGATAAGTGTGGTCAAACTAAGGGCATGATTTTGGAGTTATCAATGCCCCAAAGAGTACTGCAAAGTACTTGCTTAAGAATCTACGGAGACAGTTGTGCAGCTGCTATGGTTAGTGCAATCGCATGACTGGCACAGTTTTGTTGCATCGATGCAATGATGTGCCCTCCAGAGTAAAGGGTTGCAATAGTGCTTGCTCTTGATCCAAAAACTCAAT
Organism: Physcomitrium patens; assembly: GCF_059467195.1. Taxonomy (NCBI): domain Eukaryota; kingdom Viridiplantae; phylum Streptophyta; class Bryopsida; order Funariales; family Funariaceae; genus Physcomitrium; species Physcomitrium patens. Next base: position 11,497,298 of record NC_143415.1, on the reverse strand, counting down.
GCTAGACGAAGAACGCTGACGGAGAGGTTCCACAAGAAACAGATGTGTGCAGGCTTCGTTGCTAGGATTGTGACGCACGGTGAGGAGAATCACCGTGTGTGCACTAGTTTCAACTTGAACAGGATTGTAACGCAACAGTTAACTACGTAAAGAGCCAATTGCAAGATCCTTTAACCACTGGGTCCATGCCTAATCATAGTGTGTCACATTAAGTGCCATAGACGGTTATTATGCTTAGATTCGAATAGTATACTGACGTCACCCTTGCAAATTGTTTTGGAGTGGCACAAGTTTTGGACGTGGCCCACCTGTCAGTCTAAAGCTAGACAGAGTTATGACAATGGTTCGATTGGCTGGGGCTCCTGCTCTTCTGCTATAATGCTGATTCCTCCTTTGTTTGTTTCTTCATCAAGTCATAATATATGCTATGTTTATAAACTTTGACAGCCCTCTTAAAGTCATTTGTTACACTTCTACACGGCGGTGTTCTAATTTCGTACTTTGGACTTCGATGTTCTCTAGAAAATGAAAAATTATATTAAATTAAAAACAATCATAAACTCTTTTTGGAAGAATTTTTTTTGTATATCTTGTGTGGTGTGTGTTAAATGCACGACTACAATTGCAACTTGTGCATTAGAAGTAATTCGACTTACTTTTAGTCGGGCCTATAAGTAGCCTAAACCCACTCATCTTGCTGCTAGCTTTTTTTAGTAGAGCTAATCCACTCCCAAACCAGAACCTGGGAAGATAATTAGGAATTCTTATCCAATTAGCATTTTGGGAAACTGTAGGATTTGTTTTGGATGCTTATTTACACAATTTGTTAGTACCCGTAATTTTAGGAGAAGAGGATGTGAGAACTCTAAGGCCAAATTAGGAAGAGAAGTCAAAGGGCGAACTAAAGACAAAAGAGAAGAAAGTGAAGTAGAAGAGGAAGGAGGAATAGTCTCTATCAAAATAAATATTCTTATCTTTTATTTCAAGCTAAATTGTAGAAAATGGTATATTCCACCAATAAAACAAGTGCTTGTATTTTTGTCAGTTTCTTGTGTTTATTTTTTTGATCAGAATTATAAATTAAAATGTCTAGATTTACAACCAAATTACAAAGAGTTGTTAATGATCATTATTGTTATTGAAGTTAGTGCATCAAAAATTCTTTATGATAAACAATGATAAAAGATATAACTACTATTGCACACAACTACCAACAACTACTACTAATTTTCTCTTATGCAACCTCTTTTCAAATACATTGTTGTCAAAGTGTGCTATTAGGCCTTATAAATAAACTAAATTTTAACAATTGTAAGAAGTTTAGGATTAAGGGGAAATATATATATATATATATATATATATATATATGTTTATTTTTGTTACAAATTATATACAAAAGGCCAATTCTATTGTCTTTGCAAGTATATGTTAGAAGTTTTTATTGGTTGACATTAAAAAAGAATGATTGTACTTATAAAATATGTTTTTTGATATAAATATTGTGTTATAGATACCAAAGGTTTATATTTGTTAATACAAAGATGTTCTTATTTTTTTAGTAGAGAAGAAAAAATAAACATTTTATTGAGATATATGGAAAGCAAAGAGATATTCAAGATTGAAGAGAATCACCACTAAATTTAATATTTGGATCTTACACAATTTCAAGTCTTATATTTTAAATATATGGAGAAAAATCCCTTTTTTAAAGAAGCATTTTTTGATTCTTAAAATAATTGAAGACTCTTCAGATAATTATGGCCGCATATAAGAATTATAGAAAAAAATGCATCTATCAAAAGAGACCTTAATAGTGAGCAAAAGAATACTTGTATGAAATTTAGTATAATAATAAAGAATCCTATCTACAAGATTATCATTATCATTGACAACATTAATATTTCAAATAAGCTTATTAGTTATAATAAGATCATAATTGTACTTGAAAAGATTATATAAATTTTTTCAACATATTTAATTTTTTGACATATTATTTAGTTATTTTTATATATTACTAAAAATATCTTTTCATATTATTGTAGAGATGCATTGAGAACATGAAGTAAGTTGAAAAATTATAAATATCGTATTTTAATATCTCAAATAAATAAAAATTCATAAAACTATTTTTTTAATTACCACTATTCCAAACATATGTCAAATTAAAATAATTGATTAGATCGAAAAATATTAATAAAACCTTGATAGAATTTAATAAATAAAAATGCAATATAATTATGATATTTTATAAAAATAAAGCTAATTTTTTATTTAACAAGCCATTGAAAGATTATTGCAAATAATGAAATGGAATATTGATCTATTTATTTATTGCAAAAGACATTCCAACAATTAATACATTCTTAAATTTTACATCTATTATTTATATTTTTAATATTTAATATTTTGTGAAAAGTGACCAAAATAATTTTTAATATAATAAATATCTACTAATTGTAAAATTTACTTCAAATAAAAAATTCTATAAATGGTTGTTGGTATTGAAAACACATTAATTTGCATTATTGTCAAACAAAATTTTATACAAAATTTATTTTTTTCAAACAATATATATATATATATATATATATATATATATATATATATATATGAGATGTTAAATATTTTACTATTAAATAGAATCAAATTATATGAAAAATTAAATCTAATTAAATAAATTAGAATTTTAATGGAACAAAGAATGTATTAAAGGTAGTCTTGAAAAAGTCTAAAGAAAATACTCTAAAGATGTTTTCAACACTTTACTTAGCATGAATAATAGTTGATTATGATTAATAAAAAAATAATTTCCACAAAGATTTTGAGTTTGTTGTTAAGCTTGAACTTATTCAAAATATATTTCAATTAAAAAATTCTATTAAAAGATCTATAAATAAAATTATTAAAAAGCCAATTTTTAAGCCTATTAATGCTCGTACCAAAAAAATATACAAAATAGCTTATTGAGATACATTTTAAAAAGCTAGTTTAGAAGCTTAGAGAAATGCTTTTAGAGAAGACTTTTTAGAACCATGTCAAATTGATATCATAAAGTTTGCTAAAATTTGATATGATAAGTTAGAATTGAAGGCTTTGATTGAAAAAAATTAAATTTCTAAAACAAATTGTATCTACTTATTAAAAAAGCTAATTATTCCAAATGAATATATTTTATTTTTTGTTTTTTATTTTTTTTAATCTTAAGAGTTCCTTGAATTTATTTAGAAGATATTTTTAAATTATTTATTTTTCTTGCTAATATAAGTATAATGTTTACAAAAAAATGATAGTTTCAAATGTGAATTTGAAGCTTATGTAGAGTCTTAACCATGTCTTTGATATATATGTTGTATACAACCACAAAATATAGAAATGAATTTTTAATTCATGAGTCCATAAAAATATCTACATAATATTTTATAAACATAATATTAGACTTAAAAAATATAAATAATATGGTTTCAATAGCTTGAAATAATTATAGACTTAACTATAAGGATGTAGCTTATTTAAAAATATTTTCAATTTAGACCCTCTTTAAATCTATCTTATTGCTTAATACTTTGTTATGTTGTTTTATAAATCATATAATAAGTTAGTTATAGACTTCAAATGGTGAAATATAATATATTTGGTATTATGATACTAGAAGAGACTCCAAATTTTTGAAGATATTATTAGAGGTAGAAACCACCTTAAATAGTATTTATTTTTTCTTCTTTGAAAGAAGTTACAAAAGCCTCAATAATAATCAAATATCAAGGTGGTCTTTACACCCTGATATGTGACACTATCAATAGGTGAGAGGACTTATCTAGTGCCTTTGAAGGAAAAAAAATATCAAAGTCTATAGTAAATATAATTTATTACTTCTTAAACTTTCTTAATATGTGATCACTATTCCTTGTAGAACTTATCTCTAGATTTGACAATAAAAAGCTTTTATCTTCTCTATTGTGTTTGCAAAGATTTTTAAATGGCTTCCATACATGTTCATTAATATCATATCCATGCAAATTTAGCAAGATGTTCCAACCTATTTTGGTGTTGCCTCAAGTTAAACTCTTGATTCTTGTCTACTTCTATAAGAAGAAATGGTATTTGTCATCTTCCTAATATATCTACTATCTTGTAGAACTCAAGAAGAAATATATGGAATATAAGATGGATCTTTATAAATTTTGGTAGGTGTAATTGATATGTACCAAGATTGAATTGTTCACAAATAAAAATTGGTCAAAGTTTATAATAATCCAATTTATTACAAATACAATTAGTCTTTATATTATAACAAAGTAACTATACTTTTTTGTCTACCTAAAATTAAGATTTTTCTTTGCAATAAGCATTTGTATTAATCTTTTGTTGTTCTTGAGCTTCTTTTAATTGTATCTCTATTTTTGTGTGTAGCTTTGATAAATAATTTATTAAATCTTTTGATATTGGATTATCAACTTTTTAATAGTCAAAAGTATCAAATTATGGATGATATCTATGATTAAAATATAAAAATATTTATTAAATAAAAAAATATACCATGTTATTGTAGAAAAATTCTACCAATGGCAAAAAAGTTATCTAATCATCTTGATGGTAGTATATGATATATTTCAAATATTCCTTAAAAACTTAATTCGCTTTTTTTTATTTTCCCATAAATTTAAAGATAAGAAGTATGAGATAATTTTAGATATATCTTCAATATTTTAAAAATAATTATTTAAAACTTCAATATAAATTAAGCCCCTATGTTTGATGTAATATGCTTTGACAATCTATGATAGCAAGAAATGTTGTCAAGAAAAAAATTAGCAATTTTTTTTATTTGTGATAGTTTTTGTACATGGTACAATATATATCATTTTAATAAAAACATTATTGTTTTAAATTTAAAGTCACAAGAAATTAAAATTAAAAGATTTATAATAAAATTCATGAAATCAAAGACTATAATTATTTAGATATATATATAATAGAAAAAAATAATCTATAAGGCCAATGGCAATGAATTTTTAATCTTGAAAAAATATCATATGATTATATAAAGTCTTTGATTGTCTTTTATATTGGAATCTACTAAAAATCTTTTGATAAAAGCTCAAAAGTCTTATTGTATCTAATATGTCTTATAATTAAAAAGTTGTGACAAGCTTGAAGAATAAATAATTAAATTTTATCTTTTAAAATATATAAAAATTATTAAAAATAGAGTAGATTATTCTTAAACTAACTTTGAAGTATCATAAGATTTATAAGGATTATTTTTGATATCATGAACAAAAAGATTTAAAGATATATTTGACTCAACTTGCTAAAAAGAAGTTGATTCAATAGTTTATATTGATTTCATTGCTTAAAGATGTAATTGGCCTAACTTCAAAATAATAGTTTTTTGTTGATCAAAAGTTCTATTTTTTACTTTTGATAGAAGATAAAAATTGTTAGAAATGACAACTAATAAATATTATTATTTTTTAATTAATAAATAATCTTGAATTCAAATCTTGATAAGGATACACTCATATATGCTTAGCAATGACTTAGAACATGTTTCAATATGAAATACTTGAGGTTCTTGTTATTTTTATATACAGTAATTAATTAAAAAGTATTTTCTAGATAATGGTGCTATTCTTGAAATGAATCTATAATTGCAATAAATTCTTTATTATGGATTTTATAATTAATCTTAGTTGTTGAAAATCTCTTCAAATAAAAATCTATTAGATGAATTTTATTATTTGCTCTTATTTGATTATATTACATTTACGGAAAGCTCAATGCATTTGTTTCTATAAAAAAATATTTTAAAGAGATTGACCCTTTATATGACTAGTGCAATTATAAAAATTGTCTTCAAAACTTCAAATGATACTTTAGCCTCTTCATTCAACTCAAGTTTGTTTCTACAAATCAAATATGTAAACGGAATTACAACTTTAAAAGAAAATTGTGATAGAGATTTAATAATAAGAAGAAAATTTCAAAAAGTATTATATATCTCTTCATGTTTTTAGAACCTTCCAATCCATGATAATATGATTTTTTTTAGAATCTATCACAAGACCATCATTTGAAATAATGTATCTTAAGGTATCAACTTAAGTTGTATAAAATATATATATTTTTATTTTAATATATAATCCTACATCTCTTAATTTTTGTAATATATAATAAACATAAATTTTATATTTGATATATAGTTACTCAAAAAACTATTTCAATGTTTAAATATTTTAGAAAGAATGGTATATTATAAATGAGTTATAGTAAATAATGACATGTGGTTTGTATAGCAAATAAAATACTCCTTTATAGCTACCAAATGAGCCTAGGTTGAAAAAAATTCATTAAGTAATTGTGGAGCTATGATCAATCTAATTTGGAACAATATTAAAATATTTTTTTGAGTGTGATATTCAATTAAATATCAATACTTTTTAGGACCTCTTTTAGCCTTGATAAGTGCTTCCAACCTCTTAGGCATATTTTCTATTAACTTTTGGTATAAAACTGCTTCAATATTATTCCATTCTGCAGCTATTCTTTTCGATAATTTCCAAAATATTTTTGGTTTTATATTCTAGGTATTGAGTTGGCATTTGAGGTGCTCCCAAATATGTTCAATGGCATTAAAATCATGAAACTAAGTAGGCCAATGCATTACTTTAATTCCATGATGATCAAACTACCTTCATGCTAGTTTTGAGTTATACTTGGAATTGTTAACTTACTAAAAAATTACCTCTTGCTCAAAAATGCTAGATTGTTCAATATTAAGGAGCAACTATTTTTTAAGAGTTTCCATAAATTACTTGGTATCTATCCTCTCCTCAACCTCTGCCATCCTTTCAATTCTATTCTATACCATACAATTCTATACCATTATATTTCTACCTCCATGCTTAATTGTTTCTTGGATTTTCTTGTCAAGCAAATATTGATCCTTTTGTTTTCACATCCACTTTTGCTATCTGACCTAAATCTCTTGATTTTTGTGTCATTTTATTAAATAACCATCTTCCAATCTTCAATAGTCTATTCTTTGTACTTTAAAGTAAAATCCAAGTGTTGTTTTTAATAGTGGGTGATAATAGTTGTTTTTTTTTTCTTCACTACGGCTTTCATATTCCATTTTTTGAGAATATTTCAAATAGTTTGGATTGATATATGATTATTGATAGTATTTTTAAGATTTTTAGCAACCTCAATAGTATTTTCAACCTTCTCAATGTTGATTTGGCAAATAATTACCCTTTCATCTATTATAGTGAGCTTCTTTGGTCTTCTAATTTAAGTCTTTTTTTTTTTATTAAAAATAATCTTTTTTTCAAGGTTAGAGATAGTTGCTTTACTATATTGAAGTTCAAAAGTAATTTGGCCATAAGATTTTTGAGAATGAAGAAGAATAAAATTGATGTTGTTTTGGAGAGAGTGGAGAATGGGTCTCATAGTTGTTTGATGAATTGTCAAAGATACAAAAATCTGATTAAGAAATATTTCAAGTTTAAAGACAAAGCATGAGATTGATAGAAAAACTCCTATTTATACTATAATGAAGGTTATAGGAGTCTATAGTACTTTCTATGGAAGTTTTTAAAAGTCTAAAGAAGCTTTTAGAAGTCTAAAGAGAATTCTAAAAGCCTAAAGACCTTTCTAAAAGATTATAGAAGATTCTGAAAGTATCTAAAAGATTTTAGAAATTTGTAGAAAATTCTAATAGGTCTTAGAATGTGGTAATTTGGAATATGTCCATGCTAAGAATTGTGATTAAGAATGGTACTTTTATAGTTAGTAATAAGTATTAATTATGTCATTAGATTTGTAATAATATTGTCATGGTAAATTTGATGATGATAGAATGCTGTAATATTGAGTAATCGATAGAATCCAAAGATTAGACACCACACTCAAAAAATTGTTTCAATACTATTTCAAATTAAATTAGTCATGCTCTGCAATTATTTAATGGATTCTTTTTAAACTAGGCTTATTTTGTAGCTATAAAAGAATATTTTATTTATTATATAAACCACTTGTCATTATTCACTACAATTCATATGTAATATACCATTCTTTTTAAAATATGTCAACATTAAAATAATTTTTTGAATCATTTCTTAAAGTAGATTAAAATATTTTTTAGATAATAAATTATAAAATCATTTAGAAACTCTCAAACAATATCATTCATAAGATGTAAGAAAGCAATTAGAGCATTTGCAAGTCTAAAAGGCATGACATTGTATTCAAAATGCCTATATCTAGTTTGAAATTATTATCTTTTATTCATTTTTTTCTTTGATGTATATTAGATTGTATGCTCTTTGTAAATTCATTTTAAAATTTAATTAATTAAGAAGTTTGGATTTCAAATGTAAAAAATATCTATTCTTGATAAAGAATTTTATTGAATTTTTAATAATCTATACACAACCATAATAATCCATATTTTTTCTTCACAAATAAGATATGACAATCTTGTTAAAGATTTTGAATGCTACTTAAAGGTTTTGTTCTTTTAAAAGTGAGTATGGCATAAATGGCAAAAATTGACCTTTATTTTATAGAATACATGAAATGTCTTGCATCTACCAATAATTTTTTTGATTATATTTGATTTATAGCTTTTGCTTGAACAATAGAGTTTTGAATGAAATTATGGATAAACTCAAGATTATAAGATATTTAGTCTATTTTAAGATTATATATATCTTTAGCCATAATAATTTTAAAATAATTAGATTAGAAGATAATATAATTATATTAATAAATTAACATATATAAAAGAATTATTTGATAGATAATATTATTAAAAAATAAAAAATGACCATCTATGATTTCAACATGTATAGAATTAATTTTTTTGATAAAAGATATTTCTTATTTTTTAATAAAGTTTTTATTTATAAAACAAACAAAGGCCTTTGAATCTAACAAATCAAAGACTTTGTAAATTTTTAATCCTAAAAAAATATCTATTTTAAACCAAGGTGGCTAATTTAAAGAAAGAATATATTCTTTAGTAGGTATTGTATAAGGTTCCAATTGCACAATGTTGTGATGTAACACATCTAATAGATGAAAGAATAAAAAAATTATATTATAAAATATCTTATTTTAAAATATTATATAAAATTATCTTAAAAATATAAATAATAGTCAAAAGATAGTAAAATTTAAAATAAAAATACCGCCTTTTTATAAAATAAACTTCTACTTATTTTATTGAGCCATAAATAAGATAAAATAAGTAAGATTAAAAAAATAAATGATATCAGCATATATACAAAGGAATTAGGACTTGATTTTAGTAGAAATTATCTCAAGAAAATAAGAATTGATACTTAGAAAGGATCAATTGCCAATTATGATAAAAATCATACACAAAGACACAAAACCATGCACTTACTATGATTTTAGAATTCTTTTATAAATTGTAAAGTAAAAATTGAGAAAATATTTTATAGAATTTTTATAAGCATTTATTTTGAGACAATTTGAGTTTATAATGGCTTTATAAGAGCTTTGCAAAGTCAAGGTATTAAGGACAAGAACTCGATGAAAAAACAATTCAGACAAGTGAGCCTTCACTCAAGGAAAGGTAACAAAATATAAATAAACAAGTATATATATTGAAAGAGAAACTGGAATGGCTATTGCCAAAAGACAAGAAAACTAGAGACCCTTGAAACTAGACTAGAAGCAAGAAAGGAGTTGACAAGAGTGAAGAAGCCTTCACTCTTGTCTCTATATATACTATCTAACTAAGGGCTACGTGGCAACGTTCTATAGGACCTCCAATATGTGTTGACTTTGTAGAACACATGCCTTGACTTACAAGGCAAGTTTTTCTATGTGTGGGCCACATAATTAGCTTGATCTTCAAGCTAACAACATGTGTGGCACATGGCCAACTTGTTGACCACGTTTCTAATCCAAAAAGTCAATTAAAGACATCTATGAAGTCAAAGCAGCGTCTATGAAGCTTCTAGGAAGCTTTCATATTAAATACTATAGAATTAACTTACTTTTATCTACTTTTACTTACTTCTACCTATTTGTATATGTAATTACTAGCTTACATGATTATGTCCGTGACACAAGGTTGTTTTTGATGAATCTAGTCTTATAAAATAAAAAAATGATTATATTTAAAAAAAATTATGAATTTATTAGTAGATTTAAGAGTGAAAATTTGTGAGTTTGTAATTATATTTTTTTTTTTATCATGTTCTCTAAATTTGAATATGATCAAATAATTAGATTAAAGATTAGTGAAGTTCAAGTTGGTTGAAGTGTCAAAAATAAAGTTTGAAGGTTAGTGAAGGTTTCTAAGATCTTTAACAATCTATTAACTAGATTGAGGTGAAATATTTATATGTAGATATTAGACTTAATTACTAACAAATATGTCAATTTTGAAAGATATTTAACAATAGAATTAAGAGATTTTGGCCTAGAGAAATTGGCATCAAGATTGGAAAAGGAGGCTGATCAACATCCAAGTAGATTTTAGGATTTATCCTCTATTTGGTAAGTTTGATCTTCTTAAAAATATTTTTACTTGTTTCCAACTTAGGTTTTGAGGGAATTTTAAAATTTGAGTTCAAATCAATGATTTAATTGTTAGTTATAAAGGTTTTAATTTTTTTTAGGATTTATTAAGAATTTATTTATGATTAGAATTTATCTAGAATTTTTCTAAGATTTGATTAGGATTTGTCTAACATTTATCTAAGATTTAATTAGAATTTATTTAATTTTTTAATTGGGATTTGATTGAGATTTGTCTAAGATTTGATTAGGATTTGTCTAAGATTTGATTAAGATTTGTCTAGGATTTGATTAAAATATATTTAAGATTTTATTAGAATTTTTTTAGGATTTGATTAGGATTTTTAAAAAGTTTTTTTTAGGATTTATCTAAGATTTAATTAAAATTTAATAAGAATTTACTTTATTTTATTTTTTATTTTTTTATTTTATTTTTATAATTTATTTAAAATTTTAATTATACTTGAATAATATTTTTTTATATTTCTTAAGCTTTAATTTTAATTTATATAGGATTATATTAGAGTTGTTAGGAATTTTTTGTTACAAATTTCTTTTATCTTTCAAAACCAATTGCTTGGTGCATTATCAAGCAAGACTTCACATAATACAACAACAATCTTTATTGTAGTTGAAATTTTTTATTTTCAACATATTGTCTTATTTAATAACCATCTTCTTTATTTTATCATTATCTTGCTTTTTTAAAAAATATTGAGTAATAGGCTTTGGTTCTCTATAATATAAAAATTAATCTTTTTTACAATGTTAAGTCTTTTTTTGTATAGTGAGAAATTTAAAATGTACTATATCAATTTGCATAGGTTTTGGCCTTATTGAATAATTTTCTAAAAACTTATGAGTTTTCATCATAATTTGATTTATATCTCTTTAACTAAATTTTTATTTTTGACATCTTTTAAAAAGATAATTTATGTATACAATGGCTTGAGCAATAAATTATTCTAAAAATTCTATTTTTTATATTAAAAATAATAAATCTTTGATATTATCTTTTAATCCATATAAAATTTGATTCATAAAGGCTTTATCATTTCAATTCATATAACAAGCAAGATATTGGAATTCAAGAGCATATATAGTGGCAAAATGTCATACTTGTAATAACAATAAAATTTTAGTCTTTAGTATTCTTTGTCAATCACTTTCTCCAAATATAGCTGTAAATACTTCTAAAAATATATTTAGATCAAAGAAGAGTTATGAATGCTTTTTTTTTTATTAAAAATACAAACCAAAAAAGAACACTTTAGATAGTAATGTACTTATAAATCTAACTTGAGTAAATCCATTAAAATATTGAAAAATATGCAACCTTAGATAGAACTTGACTTATTGTAGAAATCTTTAAAATTTTGATCTTATTTCATCAAATATTTTTGACATAATTATCATATTTTTTTTTGACAATATGATAATTATGTCAAAATAATCAATTTAATTTCTAAATAAAAAAAATTAGAGATTCTTGAAATAAGACTAAAAATAAGAAAGGCTTTGGTAAAAATGAAGAAGTCTTTATTCTTACTTCTATATTTATTATCTAACTAAAAGTTACTTGAAAATATTTAATAAAACCTCTATCTCGGGTTCAACTTGCAAGACTAGTGTTTAACTTGCAATATAGGTTTTGTACTTATACACCATGCAACCGATTTTTTGGCCAAATTTTCAACCTTCCGATCAACTACAAACATATATAAAGTCAAATTTGCATCAATAAAGCTTCTAAAAAGCTTTTCTACAAGATATTATCAAATTTACTTATATTTTTTTTTTTTACCTATTACTTCTTTTATATGTAATTGTGTATGTTTTTGATAGTTCTAGGTAGAATTATAATCAAATGTTTAAGAAGTTTAAGATGCAAAAAAATTTATTTATTACATATTATGATCTATTTTATTTTTAAAGGTAATTGTCATGTCTTTTGAGCCCTGAAAAGTGTTTCATACATAGGAGAAAAGACCACCTTAATATTCATCATTGTTAAGATTTTCATAATTTCTTCTAAATAAAAAATTTACAAAATCATAAGAAGTGATTTCTACCTCTAATATTATTATCAAACATTGAGAGTCTCTTCAACAGTTGTAATATTAAATACATTGTATCTTATCATCTTTTCAAAAAAAAAAATATTAGTTTTGAAGGTTTTCATCTCTATTATGTTGTATAAATATTGTGACAATTATAATGTCTTATTTAAAGACTTAACTAATAATAATTTTAAGTTAAATTTTCAAATCATTTATTTTTTTATTTTTTTAGTATCCTAAATACAAAAAAATACAAAACAAGAAAAAAAGATATAATTCAATCTTCATTGAATCTACTTTTCTTTGTAGGTTTTATTTTATATTATTTTTATTCTTCATCTTAATTTTGATACATGTCAATAATAAAAAAGATTAATTTTTTTAACTACATTTGCAAGATTTTTTTGTTGGCTCTCATGTAAGTTTATTAATATCATATTTGTAGTAATTTATAAGATATTTCAATTTCTTTTGGTACTGCATTAAATCTAAATCCTCTTCTATTTTAAATTCTTGATTATTATCTATTTTTATAAAAAAAGGTCGTATTTTTCTTTTTCTTATTATATTTAATGTCTTATATAATTCAAAAAATAATAAATAGAACATAAGATGAATCATTATAAACTCCAATGGATATAATCAATATGTCATTAAATTGATGTATTTATACATAAAAAATAGTCAAATTCTACAATAATCTAACTTGTCACAAAATCAAATAATGTTGATAATATGATAAAGCAATTATACTTTGTTATCAATATAAAATTGAAAATTTTCATTATATTAGGTATTTGCATTTGTATTTTTTTTTAAAGTATCTTTCAATTAAATCTTTATTTTTTCATGTAGCTCCAATAAATAATATATTAGATCTTTTGTTACGAGATTAATGGCTTTTAAAAAAATATAAGTATAAAATTATGGATAATAATCATAATTAATATAAAACAATGATTATTAAATAGAAAATTATAGCGTATTATTGTAGGTATCATTGTTAATGGCAAAAGATTTGTCCAAATATCTTGTTGGTAGTTGATAGCATATCACAAATACTACTCTAATATTTGATTCATTTGTTTTATTTGTCCATCATTTCAAGATAAAAAAACAAAAGATAGTTCTAAATCTATCTTCAATATCTTTCAAAAAATTCTTCAAAGCCTTCATATAAATAAAATCATTATATCTAATATAATATCTCTCAACAATCTATAATAGCAATAAATATTATCCAAAAAATATTTAGTATTTTTTAAATATGTAATAGTTTTTGTATATAGTATGAAATAATCTATTATTAGAAATCATATTCAAGCCAAAGATTTAAGACTAAGAAATGAAGTTAGGTCGACATTAAAATAATAACTGAATACAATGCAAGAAGGTCCTAGCTAGACCACAAGAAATGAGTTGTTGAGACTAAAGATCCCTTCAACCTTGACTCTTATATATACTTGGTCCTAGAAAGCTTCTTGAGAAGTTTTTATGAGGCTTGAAAACAAAGCAAGCCTAAGATCCTTCTTTGGCAACTTCCTAAATTATCTTAAGCCTCCTAGAACCTTCTAGGACCTCCTATGACCTTCTAGAACTTTCTTAGAATCTATTGGAACTTTTTAGAACTTTCTAAAATCTTCTTCACTTATATATCCATGACATCACCTCCTCTTCTAGCTTTGAGGTCTCTGAGAAGTAATGTTGCAATAAGCTAGTATATGCGTAAGAAGTTGAAGATATATTGCATGGTATCCGCTATATATTCCAGTTATTCTTTGTGAGGTAAATGGTTCATAGGCCCTTGTAGCCATTGATAGTGTCCGAAGCCTTCTACTTGTGATTAAGCATGAACTTTGATATCTTCATTATAGAATTGTTCTACAAACATTCATTCTAGACATCCTTCATAGGCAAGTTCTACCTCAAACATAATTACTAGTGACCTATTGCTAGGTGTCTTTCAACGTCTTTGTGGTTCAGGTGGCTCTTCATCTTGGAATTGTTTCCACGAGCTACTTAGTTAAGATGGTATGATCGATAAGGCAACTATCTCTTGACTATCCATATCATATAAAATAGACAAGATCAAAAGAATATAAACAAGCTATGGTCGTGAACTCAAACTACTGACTTATACTATTCTAAACATTTGACAATAACTGCTTCTTCAGAAGTTGCCTCTTCCCCTTCTTTATGAGGCCAAGAACTAAGGATCTTCATGGTGAAGCTATCTTACTAAGCTACTGTTCTTTATTTTTTTACTTTTGGTTTGAATGGATGTCATTGATGGAACCTTCGAACCTTCATTTGTGTATTTATAGTGTTGTTAGCTTGTTCCCACATATGATCATTGATATCACATTTGTCCCAATGGACTAGATATTCAAACCTTTCATATCTTATCTTTGAATCTAATACCTCTTCTACCTCAAATTCAACATGTTCATTGATTTCAACCATAGGATATGGTGGTTGTCTTTGACCTGGTATGTTTGATTCTTTATACCTTTTCAAAAGTGAAATATGAAAGACTGGATGAATCTTCATGGATGAAGGTAACTCTAAGCGATAAGTTATGTAATTAATTTATTTTTGGATCACAAATGGTCCCAACCTTCAGTAGTCAAACTTATCACATTGCATGTTGGTTTTTATATTGGACTGAAGAAGCCATACTTTGTCACCAACTTGGAATAGAGGATGTTCTTTCCTCAATTCATCTGCCAGTAGCTTATAATATTGTTGAACCCTTTTTAGGTGAATCTTCATGGTTGCTTGAAATTTAGCCATCTTTGTTGCAAAC
Organism: Physcomitrium patens; assembly: GCF_059467195.1. Taxonomy (NCBI): domain Eukaryota; kingdom Viridiplantae; phylum Streptophyta; class Bryopsida; order Funariales; family Funariaceae; genus Physcomitrium; species Physcomitrium patens. The sequence goes on along the minus strand of NC_143415.1, from coordinate 11,481,875 downwards.
TCTTCTACTGCTAGATTTACTGACTTTGAAAGATCTATCATATCCAACTTTAGATGATGACTATAGTTTGAGTAGAATGACATTTATTGCGTAGATGCATGGATTGTGTTGTTATATGCAAACTCTGCCAATGACAATTAGGAAGTCTAATGATCTTGTTGATAGTTGATGGTGCACCTCAAATATTGCTCAAGAATTTGGTTGACCCGCTTTGTTTGGCCATGAGTTTAAGGATAGAAGGCAGAGGAAAGGTTGATTTCAATCTTAAGAATCTTGAAAAGTGCCTTCCAAAACCTTGATATAAATTATGGCCTATGATTCGACACAATGTTGTCTGGCAATCCATGGTAATAATAGACAATGTCAATAAAGAGTCTTATATTTCTTCACTAGTAATTGACTTCTTGTAAAATATAAAATGTGTCATCTTGGTCAATCAATCAACAATTACAAAGATAGTGATAAATGAGTTTGATGGTGGAAGATCTATAATGAAATCTATAGAAATAGATGATCATAGTTGTCTTGAAATAGGAAGGAATTGAAGAAGTCCATATGGTCAATGTCAAGGATTCTTTGACCTTAAACAAGTATCACATGATAGTATGAATTTCTTAATGTCCTTCTATATTTTAGACTACCAAAAGTCTCTAGACAGAAGTTCCAAGGTCTTGTTGAATCCAAAATGTCAGGCTACAGGGAAGTCATGGCATATTTGAAGAATATGTAAGCGAGTTGGTCCTTCAAGAATAAAAAAATGTTGTTCAAAGAACAAGAAGTTTTCTTCATAGTTGAATTTAGAAGATTCTTCAGAAAGGTTGTTGGTAAGATGCTTGATATTAAGAATAAGAGGTTCTCTGTTTGAGGCTTTATGAACTTAATTAAGAAATGATAAATCCCCAAGCATTGATATATTGGTTGCTCAAAGATGAAATTGCTCAAGTTTTAATAAGGTTGTCCATTGTTGATCATATGCTGCCTCTTCTTCTTTTGGTTCAAGGTAAAAATGACTTGATAATGCATCTGATAATCCTTGTTAGCTCCTAGGTCGATATGTGATGTAAAAGTCAAATCATGATAAAGATATACTCCAACGTGTTTGGTGATGGTTCAATATTCGGACTAACATGAAGTATTGAAGATTCTTGTGATCTGTATATACAGTCACTTGATGAGAGGTGCCTTCAAGAAAGTGGCATCATTCTTAGAAAGAATTTATGATAGCAAATAGCTCTTTATCATGGATTTTGTAATTAATTTCTGCCATTGAAATTTTTTTAGAATAGAATACAATTAGATGTAGTTTGACATCTTCTACATATTGTCTAAATAGATCACAATAAAATCATTGAGATTCTCACAAAATATGTCATTTATTAAGTATTGGAATATGGCTCGAGCATTGATAAGTCTAAAAGGCATGACATTGTATTCAAATTGTCCATACCTAGTACAAAATGTTGTCTTCTATTCATCTCCCTTTTCAATGCATATTAAGTTATAATTACCTCATAGATCAACCTTCGTAAAGATCTTTGTTTGGCTAAGTTGATTAGGAAGTCCAGATATCAATGGCAATGGATATTGACTTTTTATCATAATTTTATTGATACCATGTCAGTCGACACACATTTGTAAAGATCCATCTTTTTTCTTCAAAAATAATAATAAAGCACTAGTTGGCCACTTAAAATATTGAATAAAATTCTTAGCTTGATTTTCTTCAATATACTCTTTTAAAGTTGCAAGCTCATTTTAGGATAAATTTTAGATGGATCCAAATAGTGGTTGAGCACCTTCTTGAAGGTCAATCGTACAATCGTACAATCATAAAGGCAATGCTTTAACAAGATGTCCACATTTTTCTTTTCAAATACATCTGTAAAATCCTTATACACCTTTGGAATTGTTGTTGTAGCAACCACAGGTTCTGATTGTGGATTTGTATAGACAACAAATGTAATACCTTGTTTGACTGCCATCACAAATGCTTTAGCTCCAATAAATAAATGTTGTTTAGATTTTGGCTTGTTGGGTGTTAGAAGCTTTTTTGTAGATCTAGAGGTTCTATAATCTACTAGAAGAAATTCTTATTTTTGTAATACCCAATCTATCCATGAATTATAATTTTCAAGCTATGAAAGTCCTAAAATGACTCAACTTGATGGTGATCTAATGACGTTGAATACTTCTTGGTGTCACAAAGATACTATTGAAGAAGATTTTAGAAACTTCTAGAAGTTTCTAGAAGGTTTGAGAGGGTACTTGTATGTTCTTAGAAGATTTATTTCAATGATAATAAGATAAACGTTCTTTAATCATAGCACATGAATATTCCAATTATTTTGCACTTTCTTCACCATTCATTTCCAATAAGAAGTTGGAAGCAAAAGATATGCAAAATGATGCAGTTCGCTCCAAATTTCATTTTTAGTAAGAAAAAAAGTGTTCAATGAAACTTAGCCTATGCTTATATTACAAAAAACCTAGCGATAAGGTTAATAATTGTTTAGAGAAATGCAAGCGTGCATATCGAATGAAGAGTGCGGCCATATCATCAAAAGCGTTGCAAGAAAGGGAGGGCGTGTAGCTATAGTAAAGACCGTGAGGCAGGATTGTTCACTATCAAAAACTAAAAAATGTTATGTATTCTCTATCTACTTTTTTCATTGTTTTATCATACTTGTATGGTTTGGAATCACAAAATTAGATTGTCATGCATTACTAGACTCGAGAGTCTCTGCATGTTTTATTGACAAAGAATTGTTTAGATCACACAAAATTTGTACAGTCAAAAAATCCAAAGCCATACATATAGAAGTAATAAATGGTCGATCTTAATGCTCCAAAGATGTTACTTATGAAGCAATTCCATTAGAAAAACCTTTCATAACCATAGCAATCAAGTAGTCTTCAACGTCATTAGATCACCATCAAAGTTTAGTCATTTTAGAACTTTCATGGCTTGAAAATTATAATTCACAAATAAATTGGATATCTCGAAACTTAGAATTTCTTCTAGTAGATCATAGAACCTCTACATCTATAAAAAAGTTTTTAATACCCAACAAGCCAAAATTTAAATAATATTTATTTATTAGAGCTAGAGCATTTGTAAGGATGGCCAAACAAGGTACTACGTTTGTTGTCTATGCAAATCCATAATCAAAACCTATAACAACAATTCCAAAGGCATAAAAGGATTTTACAAATGTATTTGAAAAAGAAAAATGTGGACATCTTGTCAAAGCATCACCTCTACGATTGTATGATTGACCTTCAATAAGGTGCTCAACCACCATTTGAATCCATCTAAAATTTATTCTTAAATGAGTTTGCAACTTTAAAAGAGTACATCGAAGAAAATCTAGCTAAGAATTTTATTCAACATTCCAAGTCGCCAGTTGGTGCTCTAGTATTATTAATTGAGTTAAGTTCCTTCCTTGATTTTAAATCATTGTCTTATATATGCTCTCTAATACTTTATTGCTTTGATTGTCAAAGGTTATTTCTAATGGAATTGTTTCATGAATGACATCTCTATATGATAGAGGTTGACAATCTATTACTTCTACATGTACGGCTTTGGATTTTTTAACCAAACAGATTTTGTATGATTTAGAAAATTCTTTGTCAATTAAACATGTAGAGGCTCCCAAGTCAAGTAATGCATGACAATCTAACTTTGTGACTCCAAACCATATATATACAGTAAAACAATGAGAAGGGTTGGCAGAGAATACATGATCTTTTTTGATTTGTGATAGTGAAGAATCCAGCCGCATGGTCTCTACTATGGCTAAATGCACTCGTTTTCTTGCAACGCTTTTGATGATGTGGCCGCACTCCTCATTGAATATGTATGCTAGTATCTTTCTAAACAATTTTTGATCTTATGGCCAGGTTTTTTGTAATATAAGCATATGCCAAGTTCCCTTTGACGCTTTTTTTCTTGTCCAAAAAGAGGTTTGAAGTAAACTGCATCAATCTATATATCTTATACTCTCAACTTCTCATTATGAGTGGGTGGTGAAGAAGCTATAGAATAATTGGTATATATATTTGGCATAATTGAAGAACATTTATCTTATCATCATTGAAATAAATGGTTATCGCAATTCACAGCTTGAATAATGGCTTCATTGAGTGTTAGAGGATTTGGCATAGACAACAATAAGTTCTTGACATTGCCTCTTTATCTCCAATGAAATTGGCTCATCAATGTGTCTTCTTTCTAATTTATATCACATGCTAATTATCAAAAATTTGAGGCATATGTTGATGTAGAACACATTCATTGTCGAAGGCTTTGAATTTTAGTTATTGAAGAATGAACCTTATCATGTTCACCAAATGCTTCTCTAAATACTCCCAAAAATGCTTCAAAATTGTATAATATAGGAGAATTCTTTTCAAATAATAGAGCAAACTAGGATAAAGCTTTACTCAAGAGCAAGGTTCTAACCAAGCCAATAAGAGATGCTTTAGTGCAATATGGTTGAGATTGAAGTAAGGTAATCAGTCATACTTGGTTTACAAAGCTACAAAAGTTTAAGCAGGTGCCATTGAACTTTTTCAGAAGGCTGATCTTTGGTTCTTTTGTTTTTATTGTTGTCAGATCATTGCCTTGAGTGGATGCACCTTCTATATTTGAAGTAGATATAGTGTCAAGGACAAGAACTTGATAAAGACAAATAAACAAGTGAGACTTCTCTCAAAGAAAGATGACAAAATAGAAATAATTCAATATGTATATTAAGAAAAAAATTGGAATGGCTATTGCCAAAAGACAAGAAAACTAGAGATCCTTGAAACTAAACTAGAAGCAAGAAAGGAATTGACAAGAAAGAAGAGGGCTTCATTCTTGTCTCTATATATACTATCTAACTAGGGACTATGTGGCGATGTTCTATAGGACCTCAAATAAGTGTTGACTTTATAAGACACATGCATTGACTTACAAGGCAAGTTTTTCTATATGTAGGCCACATAGTTAGCTTGGTCTTCAAGCTAATAACATGTGTGGCACATTGCCAACTTGTTGACCACATTTCTAATCCAAAAAGTCAATTAAAGACACCTATAAAGTCAAAGCAACATCCATATAGCTTCTAAAAAGCTTTGATAGCAAATATTATAGAATTAATTTATTTTTACCTACTTTTACTTACTTCTACCTATTTATACATGTAATTACTAGCTTACATGCGTATATCCATGACATATAGTCATTTGAGAATTTGGAACCTCTGTTGCAATTTGATGTGGTAGTTGAGACATTTGAGCTCTTTGACCATTATGTATGGTCATATATAATTCTTCATTCTGTTTTGACAAAGTCTCTGTCCTAATCCTCAATGCATCAAGAGCATTTAAAATAGAATCTAATTTGATTTCTTTTGAGTCTATCATATTGACTTTGTCACCTTCTACGATAGAAAATCAGAGAAATACATGTTATATGTATAAATAGGTAAATATTATATCTTTTTATATTTTTAGAAGAGATTAAAATATTTTTTAGATAAAAAATTAAAAAATCATCTAAAAAATCTTTAAAAATAATATTTATAAAATATTAAAAAATAATTAATGCATTTATGAATTTAAATGTCATGACATTGTATTCAAAATGCACATATCTGGTTTAAATCATAGTCTTTTATCTATCTTGTTCTTTAATATACATTACATTGTGTGATATTCATAGATCTATTTTTATATAGATCTTTGTTTTATTTAATTGATTAAGAAGTTTCAATATTAAAGATAGAGAATATTGATTATTGATAGTGATCTTATTGAGTCTTGGATTTTCTACACACAATTATAGCATTTATTTATTTATTTATTTACAAACAAGATAGGAGCTTTTATTGGAGATTTTGAATAATATATGGAATTTTGGGATGGAATTAGGTCTTACTTTAAGACAAAGAAGAGAAAGAAGAAGAAATTAGATGTTGTATTGGGACAATGAAGAAATGAAAGAGAGGGTTGGATTTCACATTGGGACAAGAAAGACAAGGAAGAAGGGGTTGGATCTTACATAGGAACAAGAAAGAGAGAGAAAAGGTTCAAAACTTGTACTAGGACAAAGAAAAAAGAATTTAGATTAGTCAATGAAAGTCCTTGGATTTGTGTATAGAAATAATGGGTATAAAGCGATTTGGAGTGTGCTTGTAGCATAAGCCTAAAAGAATCATAGCTATCATGTATTGTTATTAATATAATTTATTTTATTATTTTGTATTTTTATGTAGTTTGATGGATTCCTATAGGCATTAAACTATTGATTAATTCAAGATAAGAATAAATAAATAAATAAATAAATAAATAACGTAAAAAACGTAAAAAAAACTTAAAAAATTAAAAATGTAGAAAGAGAAAAAATAAGGTTGTATGAAATTCAAAGTAGGTTGTATGAAAGCTTGTAACCAGACTCTTGCAACACGGAAAATTGTTGCATGCTCGGAGGAAGGTTTCAAATCGATCAGGCGGAGCAATGGGAACGTGGATGGGAGCTCTGGAGGACGAGGGAATCAACAACGGGATCGAACATGGTGGAAAGCCAAAACCGCATTTGCCTTTGCAGACCTGCGAGATTGGCACCAGAACCAGCCTACCGCCTACCGAAGGTCGCTCAGTATCCATCCATACAGTAACCGTACCAGAATATCTCCGTTTCCGCGTGCATCCGGCGGTCAGTGCCATGTACCGCGGTGCGACGGCCCAAACTGCCAATAAAGGAGCTAGTGCGTCAAGGCTATCAGCAGCTCGCAGGTTCTCCATCGCCGGCACCGCTCTTCCCCGCCCCTCACCCCCTCGCACCCTGATCCCTGAAGCTCGTGGCATTGGGCTTCCACATTCTTGTATTTCGGTATCAGTCTTTGGGATTCGGTTGGTTGAAGCGGTAGAGGCCCAGAAGAGCTTGGCCAGGTGTGTGTGTCTCGTCCTATTTGTGCTCAGTTCTGGGTAATGACTGTTGTTTGTTTTTGACAATCGTTTCTAGCGATCGAGTGATTAAGTTGGGGAGACTGTCAATGTGAATGGTGTATTGTTCCATGTGAACGGATCTGTAACTATTGATTTGAGATTTTTAGCTAAAGGGTGATTGCCACACCGCCGGTTTGTTTGATCTGCGCTGGGCGAACCAAGATTTGGTTAACGATGTAGATCTGTGGTTAGACAGGAATTTTAGCTGGTCGTGTTAGGTGTTAGGGTACTTTGCTATGTTTTTAGTTCTGCAATTCGGCGCTGTAAAATTCTTCTTCTCCTCTTCATGTGTTCGCCTCCATGTCTTCTTACACTATGTTTAGTTGCTTAGTACATTTTTGAAGAGTACGCATTGAAAATGTCCTTGCAAAGGTGTGGAATTGTTTCACTACTTAAGATTGCATACCGACAGTCTAGCTTATTTTTCAGGTGGACTTTGTAAAGAAGACTCGCAGCTTGCAAGCGGAACTGGGAAGATGGTGGCCACTGTGAATGGAGGGCAGTCTGCGGGATTGAAGTTTTTGATCTACGGGAAGACCGGATGGATCGGAGGCCTGCTGGGGAAGCTGTGCACGGAGCAAGGAATCGCGTACGAGTATGGGAAGGGGAGGTTAGAGAACAGGAGCTCGATTGAGCAGGACATCAGCACAGTGAAGCCGACGCACGTGTTCAATGCGGCGGGAGTGACGGGACGGCCCAATGTGGATTGGTGCGAGAGCCACAAGATTGAGACGATTCGGGCGAATGTGGTGGGGACTCTGACTCTGGCGGACGTGTGCAAGCAGAATGATCTGGTGCTGGTGAACTATGCGACGGGGTGCATTTTCGAGTACGACGATGCGCATCCGCTGGGGAGCGGGATCGGGTTCAAGGAGGAGGAGTCGGCCAACTTCCGGGGGTCGTACTACTCGAAGACGAAGGCTATGGTGAGGACGCTGTGGCGTGACGGATAGATGCGTGTGTGTGTGTGTTTGTGTGTATGTAGGGGTGGGTGGGTGCTGAAGGATGCTTGTATGGCAGTAGTAGCGGTGATTGTTGTAGGAGATAGGGCGAAGGTTAGAGCGTGGTCCAGTCGGTGGTCGTGGGCATAGAGTGGGTGTTGGGATGGGCGGAGCACTGGGGGAGTTGTTGGGGAGTGATGGGAGAGAGCGTGGTGTGGGAGCGGAGAGTGGGAAGGTGATGGGGGGCGTATGTTATGGAGGCATGTGGTGACGCAGTTCGGTGTTTGTGTGGTGGTGTGGGCAGGTCGAGGAGCTGTTGAGGGAGTTCGACAACGTGTGCACATTGCGCGTGAGGATGCCGATCACGGGCGACCTGTCGAACCCGCGGAACTTCATCACGAAGATCACGCGGTACGAGAAGGTGGTGGACATTCCGAACTCGATGACGATCCTGGACGAGCTGCTGCCGATCTCGATCGAGATGGCGAAGAGGAACCTGACGGGGATCTGGAACTTCACGAACCCGGGCGTGGTGAGCCACAACGAGATTTTGGAGATGTACAAGGAGTACGTGGACCCGAGCTTCACGTACAAGAACTTCACGCTGGAGGAGCAGGCGAAGGTGATAGTTGCGGCGCGGAGCAACAACGAGCTGGACGCATCGAAGCTGTCGAAGGAGTTTCCTGAAATGCTGCCGATCAAGGAGTCGTTGATTAAGTACGTGTTCGAGCCCAACAAGAAGACCAACAAACCTTGAGCGGCTGTCAATTCCACTTCGTATTCCGTTGGCTACGTCGAAATTACGAGCTTTGAGCTCAGATTCTTTAGTAGTTTATGTACGCATTGGCGTGCACAGTAGTACCAATTCATAGTGCACATGCAAGTCTTGGTGTAATGTTTTCAACCCAGTGCTGGCGCACTTATTGTGTAATGTCAATGTGGGTTTAATTCTATTCTTTCACAATGACATGTTCGAGATCGTCCCTTCTGCTGGGTGCGTCGTACATTGCGACTGGATTTATACCAATATGCATTCTCTCTTACGTCCACTTATACTCCTACTAAATTTGGGCACAATGTTAAGGAAAGGTTTATTACTCGAGAAGGAAACAAGTCTCGATTGCAGCCGCACCCGGTTTTTTAATGACATTACCTTGCAAGTTTTTCTGCTGCTTTTGTGCAACCATCTTCTACACTCAAAAGAATAATTGAGGATCTTTACTGTTTGGAGGATGAAGCAACCCCGTAAATAAAATGCTGAAATGCATCATTAGTTGACGTGCGGTAGGAATGAAAATTCGGAATGTTTAGGGTTCATTCGACATTGGTCCATTCAACGTGGCATGTAAGCGACAATCAGTTTCCTTCAGTATCTAAGACTCCATTTATCGAAATCCCTAGTTACGTGAAGTTGTCGGCAGAAAGTGGGTGGATCAAACCTCGGGCGGCGTTGGGACCCGGGGAATGGAGGGGTGACCCGGCGTCTCTCTCCTCACCAACCTAGCTTGGAGCAAGGAATTTGAAGGCAAGGAATCTCCATGGCGTGCTCTAATGTGAGCTTACGACCTCTCATCGCTCGCCGGACGCTTCAGTCGCTCCTCCACCGCTCTCCCTGTATTCGTTTGTGGTCTGGTTGCCTTAGCGCTGTTCTGACGTCTGATATCGTTTTCCCGGCGCGCAAGGCTTCGCGTTTGGTTCAGCACCGATCTGTTTTGAACGGTAATCGGCGACGGTCACCTGTCTATCCTGGAGATTACTTCCTTACGAGAGGTAATCGTCTTTTATAGCATCTAGGTGTGCTCTTGGGACGAGTTGCATGTAGAAATTTCGGGGAGAATGTTTTTCTTTGTTTGTTTTATTGATATTTTGCTCGCAAGGGTTGGCTGGCTTTTAGTGGTGAAGGGATGATGTGCTTGAAATTGATGAATATTTATTAATTGATTGTTTGTGAGTATTTGCGATAGTGCGTCTTTCCTGTTAGATTTTGCAATTTCGTTATTCCTAAATCGGGATTGTGGGTAACGACTGTTGATGTGATGTTGGATTAATCCATGTGAATGGTGATACATGCATTTTTGTGGCTGCGTGCGTCTGTTTTTATGCTTCTCATATCGCTGTAACGTAGGTTAACCACTGCATTGAAATTTCTACTGGGATCGCTGACTTTTGGATTGCTATTTTTGCAATCGACTTATGCTACGAGGAGGATTTATGTTCTTAAATGTTTTTGTTGTGGCAGGGGTTAGCAAAGGTGTTGAAGCCCCTGTGGCAGCTATGGGGGTGATCCCTAAGCCTCCAGTTGCGAGGAAGGTTAGTCATGTCTTGGAGACACATGGAGACAAGAGAATAGACGATTACTACTGGATCCGCGATGATGAGAGGAAAAACCCTGACGTGCTGGCATATCTGGAAGAGGAAAATAGCTACACAGAAGCGGTTATGGCCGGTGAGTCTCGTGATAGCCCCAAGCTGTAATATCCGATTACTTCTTTTGGATGTCTTCTTGGAAGATTCTAGTTTTTTTTTGAAAAGCAGATTTCTGGGCACTCGGTACACTGATACATCTGTTATTTTGGCGACGTTATCATCTTCGTTTACATATGCTAGGAGTCTACCTTCAATTTGTGATATCTGAGAACGCAAGGTTGCAAGGTTCTGAACATCTGTTACTGAGCATCGATATCTCAGCCCATGTAGAATTGCTAGATATGTTTATATTTTAAGTGTAGGTGAACCATGCTTTGCATTTCCATATTGTTTCCTTTAATGTGCATAGTGGATTTCTTCGTTCCATTTTATCGGCTTATCATCTGATTTTCTCGCCCATTGGTGCGCTGTAAAACCTTTCAATGCAAGTTTCTGTTCAATCTTCAATAAGCCCGGTTCGTTGTGTTTTTTGCTAGTCTGTTGAGGACTGCCCACATTGCGGATCTTATTGGATGAATAAATATTTGTTTCTTGCTATTTTGGTGGACTGGTTGCTGTCTACAACTTAATTTGTCCTTCTCAGACCAATCATTTGCCTCGATGTCATATTGTATGGTTTCTGAAAGCGCACGCCCTGGTAACACCTTTGAAGCATGTTTGCAATTCTTGCTGATGGGAGAGAGATCAGTGAGGACACAGTCTAGGTTTTTGATTGAGGTATTTATTTGACTCTGAGATTGAGGGTTCCAAACTTCGGGGATATTAGATACATTCGTTGCGTGACCTTAATGGACTCCAACTCTTGTCTTGTATTTCAGACTCGAAGGATTTCCAAGAGTCGCTGTTTCAAGAGATTCGAAGTAAAATAAAGGAGGACGATGTCAATGCTCCTTTACGAAATGGTCCATTCTTTTACTACACGAAGAACTTAGAAGGTCAACAGTATACTGTGCATTGTCGACGGGCGGCACCTGGAGGGGAAGGTCCTGGTCATGTTGATGAAGTGATGGAAACTGGTAATGGAGCATCGGAGGAAGAAGTTCTGTTGGATGAAAACAAAGAAGCCAAGGAACACGAGTTCTATCATGTTGGTGAAGTCAAGGTAATGCTCCGGGTACCGTAATGGTTAGTTATATATGTGACGGACAGGGAATTGTGTCTAAGGTTTTTCACTTTGCCATGTGGAATGTGTTCTACAATGATATTCAGTTGTTTTGTTCTGTGGCAGGTCAGTCCAAATCACAAACTATTAGCTGTGACGGAAGATTTTACTGGTGATGAAGTGTACTCAATCCGTGTCATTGATATCGAAACTGGCCAGTCTGTTGGAAATCTCATTACGGGAAGCACTGAACAGATTGAGTGGGCTGAGGACAATGAAATACTGTTTTACGTATCTCAAGACGAAGTGCACCGGCCTTACAAGGTCAAATACACCTTATCTCCTTGTCAATTGCCAGTTGGGGATTGGCTATTCGCTGAATGCGTTTTATGTATGAGTCCTTGAAAGGATATTCTTTCGTACACATGTACCAATTTTCTAATCTAGCCGTTGGAGTTTTGGTACAGTATTCTGTTCTTTCAGGAAACCTCTGCAATGTGGCTTGCCACTGAATTTGCTGTAGTATGTTCTGAAAAGATGCATGCTCCATCGAGTTGTTTTTGCACACAATCTATCAGTTTGGGATTACTCTGGACTATCAATAATGACTGAAGCGTTTATGTTGCTTCAATTCTTCCCAATTGTCCTCCTATGTTCAAAAAAAGCATATAGCGGGTTGTCTACTATTTTTAATAGAGCTAACATGATGCGTTGTTCTAGTGAGCTTTCAGGTTTGGCGGCACAGATTGAACAATAATCAGTCTGACGATGAATGTCTTTATCATGAGAAAAACGAGGAACACTATATTGATCTTCGCAAGTCAGAGAGCGAGGAATACATTTTTGTGTATTCCGGCACAAAAGTTACTCAGTTTGTACTCTACTTGAGCTCCAATGAACCTAATGGGGATATGAAACCTCTGTCGCCTCACATTGAAGGAGAAGATTACTCTGTCACTCATCGTGGAAACCACTTTTATTTCACAAGGAGAAGCGAAGAGATTTTTAATTCTGAGCTTCTTGTTGCCCCTGTTACTAATATTTCTGCTTTTACTGTGCTGCTTTCCCATAGACCCAGGTATGTACTTTAGATGTTTGAACTGAGGAGCTTTACTGACGTTTAACTTCGTTGTATTGGAATGCTTGAGGTTTAGTTCCTTTGATTATGCTGGAAGAATAACTACTGATGGAAGAGGTGTTGTGGATGACGAAAAGTTCTTTATCTTTTCCTTTTTCTTTCTCTTTTCTCGTCTGTGTGCACCATTATTTGGTGCAGGTGGATATTGAGAACCCGTTGAATGATTTTATGGTGCAGCGTGAAGCTGGAGAATGTACGGGCCTCTAGGGACCACCTTATTGTCAATGTTCGCGAAGATGGACTTCAGGCAATCACTATTTATGCACTTCCTCCAGCTGGAAAATCAGTAGAGTCGCTCTCTGAGGGACAGAAGATTAAGTTTCCTGAGCCGACATATTCTTTAGAAGACGAATCGTATCAGTTTAACTCTCATATCTTCCGTTATGGTTATAGCTCTTTGCGAACTCCTCAATCTGTTTATGACTATGATTTGAACTCTGGCAAGGCGGTGTTGAAGAAATTGAAGCCGGTATATTCTATTGATCTTCCCCCCTTTACACTCGCACTTTTATTACTATCAATGAATCTGTCAGTTCTACTTCTTGGATATAAACATCAGATTTCCAAGTATTCACACGGACTTTGGGTTGATTTCGTTAAGTTGAAAACCTGGCATCAAGTCACGTTGAATTTTAATAGTTAAATGTGCCAAGGATCATTAAGTTTCTTGTGAGTTGCGGCTATTGCAGGCTATTGCTGGCGTACCTTTCGGTTTTGTCAACATTTATTCATTATTTGTATATTGTATGTTGAGATCACCTTGGTAACATTTTCTTCTTTTTTTTTTTTTTTTTTCTTTTTGCGGTTTATAGGTTCTGGGTGGCTTTGACGTAAATAAGTACGAAACAGTGAGGCCCTGGGCTACGGCCAGTGATGGCACCCGCATTCCTATTTCAATAATCTACAGAAAAGATCTTGTAAAACTGGATGGGACAGACCCATTGTTTCTCTCTGGCTATGGTTCCTACGAGGTAGTCTTCTTCCAAACCTGATTTTGTGTATGTTAACTGTAGCCTTCCTTCCATGTTTTCAACCCTGCATGATAAACTGGCTCCTAAGAGCGAAATGTGCTGTTTCTTAATATTGTACAAACTAAGACATGAACATATGTTCTTTTTGATGAGCTGATGCGTTTGATTTGTTTCTCAGATTCCAAATGATCCCGAATTTAACTACCACAGATTATCTTTGCTAGATAGAGGAGTCGTATTTGCTGTTGCCCATATTCGAGGTGGAGGTGAATTGGGGCGGAAGTGGTACGAGGATGGAAAATTGCTGCGCAAGAAAAATACTTTTACAGATTTTATATCTTGTGCGGAGTACCTACTGGAGAATAAGTATGGGTCTAAGGACAAGATTGCTGTTCAAGGAAGAAGTGCAGGTGGTCTCCTCGCGGGTGCAGTTCTAACCATGAGACCCGATTTATTCACAACTGTTATTGCGGAAGTGGCGTTCGTGGATGTTCTGACAACCATGCTTGATCCATCCATTCCTCTCACAACGGTGGAATGGGAGGTATGTCCAGATTTTCGAACGGTTGCAAGTCGTTGAAGTCAGGGTGGACTAGGGAACTAAGGAACATTTCGGGGATTTCAAGAAAAAAATGTTGACTTGTGTGAAGATGATGTTGTAATTCCTGATCAAGCTCTATATTCATCTATTTTTGGATAGAGTTGAATTAAGTCTTACGTTATATCTTTATTCATCACGGGGTTTTCAATGTGAGTTTTAAGATACTGACATATATCCTATGCTGTTGAGATGATGCACCTTGAGTTTGTCTTAATGTTTGTTGGCTTTGACTCTTCTGCAGGAATGGGGTAACCCTGCCAAAGAGGAATACTATTACTACATGAAGTCTTATTCACCTCAGGATAATGTATGAATTTCCATACAACTTATGTTCAATGAGTTAGGTCAAGCAAGTAGTTGTGAAAGTTTGTAACTTTTTCTCGTCTCCTTTGACTGAACTCAAAGTTCTTCAGTAATTTTAAATGTTGAGCGTCTGATTTATATTCACTCCTTTTTGTCCATACCTCTTGGGTACTGCACAGATTCAAGCCCGTGACTACCCTAATGTGCTCGTTACTGGGGGTCTCCATGGTGAGTGCGCTGATATCTACCTTCGGTAAATTACTCGGCGAAAAATTCTAAATTCTTGACTAAGTGATATTAATATGATGTAGAGATACAATAAGTGCGTAACAGTTACTACCATTTCATGAAACTACATAATGAGGTTGAGGTGAATGAAAGTTTTCGCTTTTGTGCCTTTTCTTACTGTCAGATGTGTATTTGGCCGTGATGAATTGATATGCATATGTTAACCGTTTTGAGTAGTTCCTAAAATATTTAGAATAGCAATACTTGGACACTCTGAAGTGACTGGCGTGTGATACTGTGGCTAGATCCTCGCGTTGCCTACTGGGAACCTTCAAAATTTGTTGCCAAGTTGCGAGAAATGAAGACTGATTCTAATTTGCTTCTTCTGAAGTGTGATATGGGTGCTGGCCATTTCTCCAAATCAGGAAGGTTCGTGATCGTGTCTGCAATTCTTCCACCAATAGCAAACTGTATTGAACTTTCTGATTAAGTTGCGCGTGCTTTATCTTCGATTCCTATCGTGATACTAATTCAATTCACTTTTGCTTTCCTGTGCCCAGGTTTGACAAGCTGAAGGATTTCGCTTTTACGTATGCATTCGTTCTTAAGACTTTGGGCATTTTGCCATCAATCAATTCTTCTAATCTCTAAGAAGTAGAAGGTTTGGCAAGTCATCCCATGATGAAAGCCCTTTCATTAGTATGATATCTAATGCAGCCTATACTTCATCGTCACGGCAGATTGGCATTGGTTGTCTTCCCTTTGGATGTGCATCTGAGGACAACTAAGAGAGATTGCGTGGACAGAAGTAAGCAAGATCTGGGAAGCAACTATGGTTGGTCTTTGATTCGAGTCCTTCTAGGTCACTGAATTTCCAAGTGCTAGATAGTTGGGTTCTTTTTTGAGATGGTCCTTTTTGGTTTTCATTTATTTTGGGATGCCGGATCAGCATTGTCAAATTGAAGTAAATGAAACTATGTATTACAATGCCACTCGATATTGTGAGAGAGCACTTGTACGAGAATCTTGCACGCAGTTTCAAACCTGCAACTGATTCGTCCGTCAAATGAGACTCCAATGTGGAATGCGTCAGGGCTATAGTACCTGCAGTGAGCTTGTCTTGCAAATTAGTATAGTTGACGACTCATGCCACTGAATGTGATTGGTTCAAATGTCTCTATGAGATAAGTTTAGTTGTCTGAAACTCTGATTTATACCGCTCATGTCTGACGGC
This sequence comes from Physcomitrium patens, assembly GCF_059467195.1. Taxonomy (NCBI): domain Eukaryota; kingdom Viridiplantae; phylum Streptophyta; class Bryopsida; order Funariales; family Funariaceae; genus Physcomitrium; species Physcomitrium patens. Next base: position 11,465,934 of record NC_143415.1, on the reverse strand, counting down.
TGGTATCATTTGCTGTCTTGCTTTTTATTTCGTGGGGTTAAGAACAGCGCATATATTCGGAAGGCTTGTAACAGTGAATGTGAACAGATGATTACAAATGATTTTTCTCATGTTCTTGGGCTGCCATCCCTAGACCATTTCCGAAATGACAAATCCACTACTAAAAAATCTATTATTCCAACGTCCAAAAGACCATCAAAATTCCACAGTGCTATGTCAACAATGCTTTTGTAAATTTCATCCTTGCAGAAAGTCTTCAAAGCTCACGACAAATTCACAGCGGCTGAATTTGAGAGCTGTCAAAATCTTGCACGACGGCACAAGAGCTTCCTGAATAAATAAATCTTATGGGAAAATATCACATATATACCTCCTCAAGTATGTTAAAATATTAAGAATACTCCTACATTTTTTATAATAGCAAATGTATTCCTAACATTTTTTATAATAAAAAATATACCTCAAATATGATAAGGTATCACCAATCTTACAAAGGCATAGTAATTTTCATGGATTCCATTATTTTTGTCTTCGTATGGGGTCCAAACCACATGCCGTTATGATGTCACTTATGGTTAGATTTTGGCCTAACTTTTTTGCATTTTTGCCTTGGAAATTTTGCTTTAAAAATTCTTTGCATCTAAAAATTTCTTTCTTAGAATAGCATTCCAATGCCTAGCTGAGGCCCATGCACATGGACAAAATCTCAAAAAACTCTCAAATTCTCACTATAAATTTATTGAATCTCTTAAAATTGATTCTTATTATGTCACTAGATTTTGATTGGCTACTGGTTGCTACCTCTAGACATTACAAAGCAATTACATTGCAAAGCTCTCAAGTAAGCCAAGTCCATTAGCTAGACAATCAAAGAAACCACATACTATCATAAATAAGGGTGGTGAGGACCATACACACAACTTAAAGCTCAAAATCTAAGTTGCACTATCGTACTTGGGCTACAACAAAAATCTCACTCTCTTTCAAAAAACATTCCTGCTTCCATTGTGTTCCATGAATAGAAAATAAATATAGAGCTTTAGGTTGTGTGTGTCACCAATGTGATTTTACTTAAAGCCCATAATTTTGGACCATATGAAAGAGTGCTTATTCGTCCAATTGTGTAAAAGGAAAAAAGTAATAAAAATATATAAATCCAAAACAAAATCTTTTTAAATTCTTTGTCTATAATTATTTCTCAAAATGACTTCAAGGCAATGGAATTCAACTTTGCACTATAGTTTTAACAAATATATATATATATATATATATATATCTTATTCATTAACTTCCATCTTGTCATTGAAGTCAATGTTTTGAAGCAGTATTTGACAAGATTGCATTTCAAACCGATTGGAAAATTTTAGAGCTATAGCTTTAGGCCCTTTGTCCAAGAAAATAATAGCCAAAAAGAGATCAGTAAAAGGTAGCCAACTCATTGTCGACCATCCCCCCATTTTCCATCCATAAGATGGAGTATTTCTGTTAAGCTAGCAATCTATTATTGACTGATTTTGAGATTTTTGTGGTTGGAAATAGGCCGAGGGCATAGCAAAAATGATGTTAAATTGTGATCAACATTAACAATTCACTATACTTGGAATGGAGTTTTATGAATTGTCAAAAATTAATTTCTGCATTAGTGGAGCTGCATACATACGGAGATTGATTATGCATCGGCAAATCAAGGAGTCATTGGAGCAAGATTGAAAGATGGAGGATGTTTGAGATATTGTTTGGAGATGAGCGGAAACAAAGAAGAATAGTGGCAAAAATCTAACTCGAACATGGTGGATTACTTACAATCGGATGTTTGAATTTTTGTTGGCTCATCTACACATTTACATCCATTGGTAGTATAAAGTGAAGTTTGATAGCATAATTAGGTGCCACACATCACGGTTTTATAAAACTTGGATTATTGGTTTTGTAACCCACCACTAGTTGAAGTAAGGTTGGTTTATATGTCGAAAATGGAACAAAGAGAAAAATTCCATTTTTGTGCCAAATTGTGTGAGAACACTTGGAATCCTCTCGATTTCTATTTCCCTATACAAGATATATATATATATATATATATATATTCCATTTTTACACCTACTAGATATATGCTAAAATGCTTAAGCTATCAAAAATGGGTTGTCTATCTTACACTTCCTATCCAAATAAAGGAAAAAATGAAAACTTGGTGCATATACCATATAATAGAATGTATGTGCTAAGTAGCCAACTATTCACAAGTGACATTTTTACACAAACATATAATAACCCCCTCCCTATCCTTACATGTATTGACTTAAGTCTCTCTCTCTTCCATGAAAGCATCTTGAGTCCTTTCTCCCTTCCCTCCATGGAAACATCACAAGAGACGAAAGTGCACTGCTAGCCTCATGACCTTTAGGTTTCCGACGACTAATCTACACTCCCTTCTATAGCTCTGCAGTCTACATATGTAAACACATACACATGGCCACATACAAACAGAGACGTGTGTTTAACGCAGGTAACAGTCTGTAAAGGGGACCGCAATCAGTAGCTTCATAGCAATGACAAGGAGTTGTCACTGACCGAAGCACGCAGAGAGGTGGAGGTTCGGGGAAGCAGGCAGGAGGAGGGCTAAGGCAGAACTATCTATAACAGCAGTGGTCGCGGGAGTGGAGCCCGGTTTGTGTGGGTTTCTATTTGCTGCGTCGCTGCCTGCATTCTTCTGCTGAGGTTTTAGCAAAGATGGGTGATGAAGGAGCGACACTGTTCGGTGCTTTCAAGAGTGGGAACGTTCTTCCAGCTGGAGTTGGACAACAGGAAGTATGGATCATGGCTGCCGTTTCGCTGGTTGTTGTCACTGCGTCGATGTGGCTATGGCTTCTCAGTCTTCGTCGTCGACCACCGGGACCCATGATATGGCCTTGGCTGGGAAGCATGCTGGAGATTGCACCGCAGTTCGACACTATGAATGACTGGTACCTTAACTATTTTAGTGCCGACGTGAAGACCTTCAGCTTCGGAATGCCAGGCTTCCCGAGTTGCACGAAGTTTGTGGCGACTGTTGATCCCGTCATTGTGGAGCACATCCTCACCAACGTCTACAAGTATGGTAAGGTAAGCGCCCCTTGGAGTGATGGCAGAGGGGGAATTTGGATGAATTAGAAGGTAACTTAATCCATATCCTCGCGCCCTTGTTGAGAATTCAGTGTCCGAGTGCGTCCAGTGGTGTGAATCCTCACTTCCCTTACCGAGCAGACACCAACTTGAGGATCAGGGACGGGTTGAAACTGAAATGTGAGTTTGATAAGGATGAGGAGGTTCAATAGAGACTAGGTACTATGATTAGCTTAAGTAAGCCGTAAAACTAGACTAGGATCGCGGAGCGCAGTGAATTAATGTGGTCCCTGCGTCGATAACATGCAGGGCGACCAATTAAGAGATCGACTCGGGGATTTCCTTGGGAGAGGTATATTTTTGGCGGATGGAGAAGATTGGCGACGTCACCGCAAGATTGCATCCACAGAATTCTCGACACGCAAGCTTCGAGGTCATAGTGCCTCAGTGTTCCGAGGAGAGGGCGTTAAGCTGGCCAACTGCCTAAAAGTCGCCATGGCTGCCGACCAGCCAGTCGAAATCCAGGTGCGTTATTAAATTGCACAGTGTCAGATATAAGAGTTGGACATTCTGCACAGCAGTAATTTCTAGCATAGAACACATGGAAAGCACTACGCATTTCAGGTTCATAGCTCAAATTCCTCGAATATGAAGTGCAACACCTTATTGGGGTCATCTTAATTTTGATTCCTGCTGTGACCTTTTTCTAGATATTAGATATGCTTGTTAATTCGAATTTTTGGGTCCGTTCTGCCTTTGCACAGGATTTGTTCTTGCGAATGACGTTGGACAGCATTTGCAAAGTTGCTTTCGGAGTTGAAATTGGCAGCCTTTCGCCCGATCTACCCGACGTACAGTTCGCAAAAGACTTCGACAATGCTCAAGCTCACATCAGTAAGCGCGTTGTGCGCCCTATGTTTAAGATACTCAGAGCCCTAGACATAGGAGAGGAGCACCACTTCCGTATTGCTACTAACAGCGTGCATTCGTTCGCAATGGACGTGATCGCCAAACGGCGTAAGGAGATTGCTGCTGCTCACGACGCAGGCGAAGAATATGTAAGTTACATGTCATACCGGTGCCTCTCCCGGCTCCGTTACCAAAATTTGAACATGTCGCAATGAGGATCTACGAAATATTGTGTAACTTGTGAAGTCTATACTCCCATTCATACATTGCATTTGAATTGGATGCACAGCACAGGGATGACTTACTGTCCAAGTTCATGGCGAATCTCACTCAAGACGAGAACAGCTACGACGACAAAGAATTACGAGACGTTATTATTAGTTTCATGCTTGCCGGGAGGGACACGACTGCGGTTACTCTTTCGTGGTTCACGTATGAGATGTGCTGTCACCCGGAGATAGCTGATAAGATCTACGAGGAAGGGGTCGCAGTGATTGGTAAACACACAGTCGTCGAGAGTGCGGTGGAACACTTGACGCACGAAGCCTTGGGCCAAATGCACTACCTCCATGCTGCCCTATCTGAGAGTCTTCGGTTACATCCAGCAGTGCCAAGGGTACGCAAATCTGATCCTCTACATAACCAAGCTCATGATTCTCCCGCAAACACATTCATGTTGTTCAAAACCCAAAGTTTAGACATGATTTTTTCCAACTTGTGTACAGGATGGAAAATGTGTGTTGGAGGAGGATGTGCTCCCCAATGGAATAAAAGTGAAGAAAGGAGATTTCGTGCAATATGTACCTTATTCCATGGGACGGATGCCTTTCTTATGGGGTCCTGATGCTCTGGAGTTCAAACCTGAGAGATGGCTTAAGGACGGTGTCTATCAAAGCGTTTCCCCGTACATTCATAGCGCCTTCCAGGTATGTTTTTAACCAGAATCAGTTATATTTGCCTCAGGTTGTTTGTGGGTTGTCAGTTGCGAAAGCTGGTTAGTTGAACATGGACATGCGGAGCGAGAGTCACATGAATTTCTCATCAGTGGGATCGTGTGTGTGGTAGGCGGGACCTCGTATTTGCCTAGGCAAAGATTCTGCATACTTGCAGTTGAAGGTAACAGCGGCACTCATCACGCACTTCTTCAAGTTCCATTTGGTACCTGGACAAGAAATAGCCTACACCACCACTCTAGTCATGCCAATAAAGAAGGGACTGAAAGTCACCCTCTCCCCTCGGCAGTAGCAAGTAGCACTGATAACAACACCCACAATACATATCCCCGCAAAAAGCAAGTAGTTTTGGTTTTAAATTATGATTCGAAATCATAATTTTTATTATACTTGTTAGTTTAATACCAAAATTAAATGTGTTCTTATCCATGTGTAATATATGGCTGTGTATTATTTCAATCTTTTGTTCTTACAAACCTTTTTCAAATTATTTTTTGTATTACAAATATATATATATATATATATATATATATATCTGTCTGTCTGAGTGTGTGTGTGTGTGTGTGTATTTTTGGTATTCATCAATGTTAAACAAAAATAATAATATTATTATAATAATAAAAATATCATTTAAAATCAAAATTAGTTATTTTTTTATAGACATGTGTATGTTAAGGGGGAGTGGGTTTGATGTAGTAGAAAGGGGTATCCACCAATTGGTTCCCAAATAAATATTAATTTTGTGCTTTTAAAATCACTCTTTGGAAAATATATATATTATTTTATTATTAATTTTTTTAAAAGTAAAATTCAAAAATAATTAAAGTATAAAATAAAATATCTTCAAAAAGAAATATTAAATCTAATTTTAGATATTATTTTATTTTTATTTTTATAAAGAACATATATTAATTAATTGCATTAATTTTTATAATCTCTACAATATAAAAATGTAATATTGTTATCTAATATTAATCATTTTTAGATATCTTAATAACTTTTATACAAAAAATATATGATAAAAGACTATTTAAATAACATAAAATATTGAAACTTTTGAGGAGATAAAAAAAACATTTAAAAGTAATATATACTTTTCAAATAAAAATTCATTGTATTAAGCTTACTGATTATTGGCTACTATCACTATAATTGTTTTTTTACACATGTTTTCATAATAATTAATTTAGTCATTAAAAAAGTAACGTTAGTTTGTTCAAAGAACTCAATGACATTTAAATGAATATAACAATTGTTACTTATGAACTAGTATAACTTCAAAAATTAAAATTATAAGTATATCTAGTTTATAATCTTAATTAGAATGCTTTAGTGGTATTATCTATAACTAATGCTTCTTATTAAATTTAAGATAAAACTAAATTATTAAAATAATATATTTTAATTGCTTAAAATTAAAAAAATAAATCCATCAATTGAAAGAATTTTGAATATTTTAAGTTATCTTATATTTTGAACCATCAAATTTCTTAGCATCTTATTTTGAATTTTAGCAAATATCTGAAAAAAGAAACCAATTTTTTCACGTGCTGTTTGCAATAGTAAAAAATTCACAAAAATTAGCTGTTTTATTTATGTTCTTTAAAAATTACATCACTATTTTTTTTAATAATGTGTTATTACTATGTTTTTCTTTGTCTAATATCAATTAATAATGGTAATTGAATAAGTAAAATAAAACTTAAATAAAATATTTTTAATAAAATCATATGTACTTCAAAAAATAATACATTTTATCTAAAATTATTGGCTATAATATTGATTACTATATACAATAATAAAAATATTCATTAATATTTTACAAAAAGACGTCATAATTTTATTGAAGGCATCAATTTCAACCAAGCACGAATCATTGATAACACATATATCTATTACATATGAAAAATACAAAAAAGTAATTAAAAACTCTATACTAAAGTTTTTATTAATTAATAGTCTCATTTTATTTTATTTTGTTAATATTAGTTGGCTCTTACTACAATAAAGCTTCATAATTAAAGATTAGTAAATTATATATATATATATATATATATATATTTAAAATTTTAACATAAAATTTATTTTTTGAAGATTTTATATAATATTTCTAATGTGAAAGCTTAAAGCATTGTAATTGTAGTAAATGATCCTTGAAACAAGTTATTTTGGGATAAAGTTTTAAAATGAAAAGTATTCAAAATTCCTAATTTTAGAAAATACTGGCTCCTCAGAAATTTTAAATAAAAGAAAATTTTATGTTTATAAAGTCTACTTAAGTTATACTTGAAGGTAATTATTAAATAACTAACATTGATTAATTTTTTATACAATGATTATATTCTTACATTAAAAACTAATGTTGGACATTATAAAATATGTATTGTCTTCATAGTAATCAAAAAGTATTATCTATCTATATAAAAAATTTGTTAAAGGTTGTTAACATTGTTTAGAATCACAAATTTAAACCGTTTAAAATTAGTTCTACTTCATCTTGAACTGTCCCCATCTCTACCTCCCTATATTGATACCCCCACCTTGTCCCATTTCCCCTTTTTCAATCCCATTTGGAGTGCTTATGTGCCTAATTTTATCTATTGGGATAAAAAAATATTATTGGCTTAGTAAAATATTGAACAACTTTTAAAGATTGTCGTACTTTTTGGTAACTTCTATGTATTACATTATCATCACAAAAATATCTCTATTACCAAAAAATATCAATGATCTAAGGTTATTGCAACAATTATATAATCATTTAGCTTGCTAAATAGATTTCTTTTAGTATTTGATTAAAATTTTATTATATATAATAAAAAATAATATGTAGAGAAGGTAAATAAAGATAAAAGGTACTTAAAAGTTAGACTAAAAGATACTTGAAAGTTAGACCAAAAGATACTCAAAAATTAGACAAAAGGTACTCAAAAGTTAGTCCAAAACATACTAGCTTTAAAATATATATACATATAAATATATAGCAAAAAAAACATAATTATTTGATTATGTATAATATTATTATTCATATAAAAAAAAGTTATAATAATTATTCTCTTTTAATAAAACCATGTATTTATATCATCATCTTTTATTATTTAATATTTATAAGAATTCTTACTGATTTATAAGTAACATAAAAATTATGCTTATTAGTACTCATTTGTGGTCTTTATGTAAGTTTTTTGAGCTATAGATTATCATGTTGTTGAAGTACTCAGAATGAAAAATTGAATTTCCTGGCCTGTAACTTCAAGTTCACCTCAAATACAGATTATTGTTATTCGTGTATTAAGACAATTTGCATGATACTCAATTTTGCATTGATTTTATTGCAGTGAAAATCCTGTAATTTGATTCTTGACGAATTAATAATCATGTTTCACTCTGTTTCGGTGATAGATTGATATAATGCATAAAGTTAATCATGCAAAAGTGATGCAGTTGCCAGAGTACAATGTAGATATTATATCATGGGACTTCGTTTACAAGAGGGAAAAACAATAAACAATAAACAATAATACACATACAGTAAATAAGGATGATATCAGGGTGCACATCTGGTGTAGCACGAAAAACCTGGTGAAGTGGCATAGTTAAGATTAATATTCTCGTATTCAGATTATTACAACATGCATTGTCACCTTTCATTTCTAATGCAGAACATATTGTTGGACTTTCGTGCTCTCATGTGTCATCTCCAACATGAAAGGAATTCCTTTCGTTCTTGTCGTTAAACATAATATTACAAATAGTGTACAAGGGCCCGAGCTTAGGCACAGATGCTACAACTACGAAAATGAGGTTTGCACTGCATTTGGTGCAAGCCAATTCAAAACCAGCATCTAGAGACGTGTACTCCTCGTATTCACCAATCACACCAGTATGGCCACACCATATCTTTCCTATTGTGGACTGAGCGTGATAACTAGAACAGTCCTAGCATTTTGCAATTCAAATCATGACAGATGGATATGGGAGTCAGTCCTGATGGATGCCACAAAGAGGCTGGATGTGCTAATTCATTTTAAGAAGGTGTCTCGGTGAAAGGCAGGATGGAGGCCTAAGTCACGGTGCGAAGGGATGTGTCAAGACCGGGACAGTGTATGCTATTACACCCATACAGTACGTGGAGATAAGTGACAGGCAAAGGTATGCATATGCTCGCCACCGCTTGGGACTTTGGCGGAGAGAGAAGATCTCAGTAACAAAAGTAGAGACAGTGCTCATGCACCCAAGAAGCCCAATCTGAAGGCCCCTACAGAGCAAAGAAGCATCCTCTGGATTCTGCATTACACAGAACTGGTCAGATTTTCAATTGATTTACAAGTCACCAACTGCCAACATCTAAATCATCCTGCTGCAAAGAGATTCACACGTCTCCGAAACATTGCAATTCATCCCCTAATCCTAACCGAACAATCACATGCAGGAAAAATAAACAAAATCCAAATATATGGGAAAGAAATTGTTGATTTGCAGGCGAAGCATACCGAAAGAATCACCACGGAAAGCACAGCCTGCAAGACTGATGCTACAAGATTGGTCAAAAAAGTTCCAATCGGTAGCCACTTCAGACGCTGGTTCCTTCCGATCCCCTGTCCGTTTAGTCTGGCTAAGCACCAGCGTGCCCAAACACCAGGAGGACCCACTAAACAAGATAACCACAGACGCCTTCGTACAGCAGAATTTACGTCAGTAACTGTGAGACCCAGGGAACCCGCCCATAGGATAGTACTAGTGACCAAGAAGATCAGCATTCCAATCTTCCGACGACGAAGGTTATCAGGAGACGAATCCCATTGCTTTTGCCAGCCTCTACGAATTCTTTCTCTCCTTATGTATGTGAGAACTGACCGTAGTAGTTTAGCAGAATCTATGCCTAACATAAGCGACATCTGAAACAGCTCCATACCTGCAAAAAGCTACATGTTAATCTCTGACAGCAACTTGACTTCTCCAGAAAAGCACGCAAAAGCAAGAATCGGCATTGCAAAGATCAAAACCCTAGAATGAATTCTAAAACCACCTTTGAATGACCAGAAAATCTGCTTAGGTGGACAAGTACAACTCTTACCTACAATTAGACTCACAATGGAGCGCAACCAGAATCCGTTTGTAATAAGGACAATCATAGCTTGGTTCCATGAAGCATAGGTTGTAATACTGCCCATGAGTCCAGTCGATAACCCAATTGCTAGTAGTTCTGAAAATGCAGCTATGTCCCTTTTCAAAACAACTCCAACCCAACCCATGAAGAAGCATCCAACCTGCCAAGCACAAGTCGGCCACACAATACCGTTTTAAAACAAGGATCTACACACCAGTCTAAGAAAATAATACCTCATATCCATTTGCAGCCACCATGAGTATTGCGTAAATCAAGAAATGCTCAATCTCTGTAGTCAAATACAAGCTGCAATATGTAAGCAGAAAATTAGTTCTCTTATTAAGTATGAAGCCATGCATAAATGAATTTCTCACCATGTTAGATGGCATGTCAAACAACAATGGAGTGGAGTCTGATGTGATATGTAGATAATCTGAGAACAGTATTCTCAAACCATACCTGATGCAGACCTGCACAAAAAAAAATACTATATAAAGATCTTGTGAATCCCGATAGTCATTTTACGCTGGTCTTTACACTAGATAATACCATACTTCAATGATAATCATAATTTATCAGATTCAGGAAAGCCACCATGAAATTCTGCAGATATGAACGCTTCAACAATAATAAACCCTGAACTATCAACATATGCTGCAAACATATTTAGCACATTGCTCTGGGACTACCTCTGGTTACATCACACTATGAGATAGATGAAACACGAGAACAATTCGCGAAGACAACAGTGGTAGCTCAATGAGATTAGTCTCACACCCCTAAGATGCCAAATGTGGTCAGATGAGCCAATGCCGAGATGTACTCCAATGTTGGAGACAGCCTTTCAGAGCGCGCCTGTTCAGAGACATTTGTAAAACTGTATGAGACATAGATTTCGAATTTGAAAGTATCACTGACATAACTGAAGTACTTGTAAGTGCAACCATAGCAAATGCATTAAGTGTCACTAAAAATGAAACATGAGAAAACTAGTTTGAACTTCTTACCAGCTCAACTCTGACCGCAGACAAATCCTGCCCAACAGACATGGACGGATTTTGTCTAGATGAAACATTTGAGCGCCTACTACTATGATCATCTTGTACACTCAGAGCACTTATATCATCTCGAATACTCAGAGCGCTTATATCATCTCGCATACTCAGAGTGCTTAAGTCATCGTGTTGTTCATTCTGTTCAGTTACAGATGCTGAAGAAGCAGAACTATCCCTGTCTCCACCTCCAACTTTTATACGCTCCAGATCAACTCTTGTCTTCTCCTGAACAGCCACTAAATCCTGAAAATGGGAATAATCAAAATCTGGGATTGGAGGAAGCAACATAGATTAACACGAATACACACACACACACACATATAGTTTCTTTTTGTTTTACGAATTTATTCCTGTTAGATATCAATACTGGAATAACCAACTCCAGCTTTGCATCATCGTCCCTACAAGCGTATATACAAGAAAACTGCACACGAAATCACAGATTGATGCCTCGGTCGGTAGCCATTGATAGCAGGTATATAGGTAAAGATAAACTTATAAAAGTTTCAAAACGGCGAGATATGCGCATTATGGAGATGACCTAAAGATTATTCACTGTACAAAGAAATGTGGCCAGGCTTTACATTTCAACGGGAAAAGGGGTTTGACAGAAACATTTCTAATGCATTCATATTCTGACTTCACTAGCGATTACTAAGATGGACACAAGGATTCGTCCACTTCGTTGATTTGTTGAAAGAAAACAGATGACAAACGTAAGACACAAATACAAGCGATTCTGAACCAAAGACATTAACCTAAACGCAGGGCAGGTTAAACTTTTGCATAACCGGAAGAATTAAAAGTAGCAATGGAATTGGATAAAGACGAGATCGACAAGTAATACATTTTAATCAGCTAGGGTTCAACATAACTGCTAAAAAGTAAACATTCAGAGTGCATGATTTCTCTGCTCCGCTCGGTTGTAGATTCCGCGTGGTCATACAAGTAGAAGACAGACCTCTCGACATTATGGTCCACAGGGAGTTTGGTCCTCAAATTAAAGGAAGTAGGTTCTACATCCCTCTTAGTTCCACCCATGATCTAACCAAGGATCGGCTATGGCGCCTCCAAAAACACTTCCCCGCAAGGAACAAAGAGCACAGCACCAAATTGCACCTGGTTGAGCGTGGCAGCGTCGACATGCTGCTCCAGGGCCAATGCGGAAAGCAATGCAACTGAATCAATATGGGAGGAGGGCGAGCATTGCGCAGCGACGGAGGGCGGTATGCTCTGAGGCAGAACTTGGACACTGTGATGCAACGCCGAGGACTGACCGCTGGGTGCACTGGAAGCCTGCCATCGCTGCAACGGGAACTGCGAAGTGCGATCGGGTGATTCAGTTCCATTTCCCCCTTTCGGCAACCCGGCCATAGCTCCCGGGATTCCTACCTTCCTTCAAAACGCCTATCCTCCAAAACTACGCCACAGAAAACACCGCACTACACCAACGAAGATTGCATTATAGAAACGAATTTCCCCTTAAACACCTCCAGAACCTCCTAAACATTCCCTACTACAGCTTCGCAACAGGGTTATGCCCCTCGAGCCACCTCTGAAATTCGCCGCATAGTGAGAGTTCATTTTTGCGATCCTCGTGCGAGACATCAGTGAAGAGGGTCACAGGGACGAGAATGGTTTGACGCTCAATGAATGAATACTGTGGAGGCACTGTTACTCTGTGTGCCTCACACACTTTGTGGCCCCAAATGGAAACGAGCCTCTCGGATCAGACACGAAAGCACCTCCCCCGGTACTTGGCCATACCACAGTCGATCCTTCGCTATTTAAAGGATTTCGAGGCTCTGACAATGCAGAGTCTCCCGAATGATAGACTGGTACTTCACCCACTTTTCCACTGCCTTGGTTGATAGATGTGCCTTCCCTGCTACTGCCTCTCTTGGTTTTCGAATTCGGATAAGCCAAGGGGTTGTTTCGTCGCTTTCCACAAGTCACTGCAGTATACATGTATATTTCACAAAACTATAGAATACTCCAAAATTTCAAGACAAACTTCAAAGCTCCCTGACGCGACCATAGTGCTATCTTTTTCTTCCTAGCCCAATTGCGAAACGCCGGTGCTTCAGTAGGTTGGGAGTGTAGTAGATGAGTCGCTTCCGAGGTCAAAAACTGATGTGACACTGGCAAAAGACTTTCTCCCCAAAAGTCCGATCCAATTTTGAGAAGTTGCGGACACTTAACAGACCACTAATGCATGTCGTGGTCAGACAGTATCCTCCATGCCCATGGTGTACTGCTTTTAAAATCTGGCCAATGGCTTCCTTAGGGCCTACTGCAGCAACCGCCTTCTAAGAGCAGAAGTCTTCAATTTCCGGGCACAGGCATTACCCAGCAATATGCCATCTGGACTTCCGAGGCAGTTTTATCTTGGAGAAAGCATCGGAGAAGCTCTTGTGATGAGAATTGTGAAGTTATTCAGGTACTGAAGGCTGTACTCACAGCACGAGATCTCAGATATTTACAATAGAAGCGACGCCAAGAAACCACAAAAGTACCAAACTTTTCAACATACAGGCCCTCTCCCATAGCCGAAAGGTTGGCTTGAGATTCTCGAAATGTGATACGCACAAGCAGAATGTTGTGATATAGTTTCCTTTCTAAACATCTGCCATCCAAATAGCAGACTAAACACAGAAATAAAGTTCTTCACCCTGGAAAATTACGTAACATGCCCCGACACTCACTTGTTGCAAACTTCCTGCATGTGGTCATTGCTTATTGAAACTGCCAAAAGCCAGCTACTCGTATCCTTTCAAATTTGTTGTATGCACAATGTCGCAAGAACGACAATGAGAAGGTTTTGGAAGGGTTAGATGAACACACATTGCGACACACCTTCCGCGCATAAATTTTACTGTGCACACAAATTGCATTCAATAAATTCGAGGACCCCGACACACTTCCTGTTAGCACCCTTCACGAACACCAAAACGAGGTGCTCAAACTACGCAGGTTACTCATAGCTCCTAAAACACGATCTCAGAACGATATGCCTCTATGGAACTAAGAAAACGTCTCATGAATCGAGGAATTAAAAAATAAATATCCAATATACAGCAATCTTCGTGTCATGGCTAAACCTGCAGCCCCCAAATGTGGGTCATCCAAATTAAATGTTCTCATTACAAGATAGACTTCCACTACTCCACTCCGGTCCTTCCCTCCAAGACCACCTCACGACTAAAACTTTTGACGGAAAAAATTACAATAGTCTCCACCCACGGACTCCGAAAATTCTTTTACGTAAATCGGCTAATTGAAAAATGCAATGTTCCCAATATCCGAAATGCAACAGCTACAATGCCCCAGAGAGTTGCCCATAGCTGGTATACCCGGAGAACTTACCGCGCATCGGAACCTCCTACCTTAGCCACAAATGAACCTACACTCTACACAACTGCTGAAGCGAGTGTAACAGGCTTCGTATCAAACGCACGCACAATGTTTGAACTGCTCGTGCGAAGCCGGAACACACAAATCCCGCATTTGTCCCCTCTCCATCCGCCCTGTCCCCATTCCCGGCAGTCCGATGGGAAGAAGCCACATCCGCGGCACAACGTCATCGTAGATAAAGAGATGTGCAGAGAATGACTCCTCATCTCTGCCTATTCTGCGCATCGATCAACTACTTCGAAGCCGCCTCTTCAGGGAGGAAATCAATAGTATCCTGCCATGTGTCTATCCGGGTTGGACCGCCCACCCATCCCACCGTGTCGTTGCTCCCGAAAGTGACGCAGTAGAGCCGAGGCCTGCACAACAATAACATTTAACATAAGGGCTTGTCAGCTGGTGCCGCCACAAGACAAGACACCTATCTCGCCTTGCATTCATTGCATGAGGGAGTACCAGAATGTCAACAACAACGCCCTAAAGCAAAAGTTAACATCTGCGAGGGCAAGTCCTCAACCTTCTCCTTGGCACGAGGAGTGCCCGATTGTGACAAAGCCACCAGTGGAGGAATTGCTCCTTCTTGCAAGACCAACGCGCGGTGCCTGTGGCTATTCGTACACAGCTGAAGCAAAGCAGCAGCCGCGTTTTCCTTTCCCTTTTGCGATCCGGCTTCCACCACCTCCACCAGTGCAGGAATACCCTGATGTTCGCCGATTGCCTGCCTCCCTTCCGAAAACGTCGCCAAATTCGCCAATACCGCTACTGCTTTATCTACCATTCCTGCTGCCGGGTCCGCCATCAGTTCCACCAACGGTCTTATGGCCCCAGCTTCGACGATCCGTCGTTTGTTTTCATGGTGAATAGATAGATTAAAAAGGGCCGTAGCAGCATCCTTCTTACCCCGAGGACTACCATTGATCAGAAGATGAACCAACGGAGGAACGGCACCAGACGCACCTATCGTCACGTTGTTATCATCCATCACCGACAAACTGAACAATGTCGCAGCCGCGTTCTCCATCGCCTCTGCATTTCCCACCCGCAGCACATTTACAAGAGGTCCTATCGCTCCGGCTCGAGCTATTTCGGACTTGTTATTGTCGTTGATCGAAAGATTCAACAATGCCGTCACTGCATTCTCCTGAGTCTTCGCGTCTACGGAGCTCAACAACGCAACCAGCGGTTCGATTGCTCCCGCATTGGCTATAGTCACGCGATTCTCCATGTTGTGTTTCGCCAGCATCCGCAACTCGCAAGCCGCCTGTCGCTGCGTTTCAGTGTCAGGCGATTGCAGGTCCAGCACCCACCTTTCCACGTCTGATTGAGCAGTGCCTCCGGAAGTGTTGTCAGAAATAATCCGAGGCAAACAGCTATCCCTGTCCACCCCACGTCGCCCAAACGATGGTCTCTCTGGAAGCCTGGCCGGAGACTCCGGCTCCTCGATAAACACACCACTGCCACCCTGGCTGAACGAACCGCTTCCGTTGCTCGACATCGTATGTCCATCCACGTGCGCGGCAATGTCCGGAGTGTCCGGGTACCTCTCCTGGGCCACTTTGAAGGGGTCTACTGGAGAAACAGGAAACAGTGAGCTGGGCGCTACAGACTCATCCTCCGCCCTTGAAGCAACACTACAATTCGATCCCGTCCGAGAATGCGAACGCGAAGGATGTTGATCAATCAAAAGGCCGCTTGGGGATCGACCTAGTGAGTTTTGCCCTGCCAATTCACCGGAATCTGCAGTCGAAGGGCACCGACCGCTCTGGGAAGGCTCACCCTCGTCCCCTCCAAGACTCACGCTCCTCACCCTGTCTCCCAACTCCCCGGACCCACAAGCATTGTTCAGCCGCGACGCAGCAGACCTCACCCTACCTGACCCGCGCAGTGACGATCCCAAAGTAAACCCTTTGGCAGACCTAAGCGTCAAGGCCGCCGGACTGGACAACTCCGAATCTGAATCTGACCTCCCCGCTGCACCGGGAGATGGCGGCTGCAGGCTGTTTAAGTGAACATTCAGCTGCACAGGTCTCGGAACGGGCACACCGTGCGTCTCGCACCAGTTGGCTATCAGAGCTTTCACCGTGTAATTCGGAATTAGATTCCTGCGAGACAGCTTCTGGTGAGTTTTTGGGCACCGCGAATGCCCTTCGTTCAGCCAATGCTGGATGTATATCCTTTCGTACGTCTGACCGGACGCCAAGATCACTGGATCTGACATCAATTCCCCAGAGAGAGGGCATCGGAAATCGGCGGGAATTTCCAGCCCTTCTGTCGCTGCCCCCTCCAACAAACCCTCCATTTGCTTCACCAACTGCAGTAATCGTCTGATCAGTTCCTCCTCTGATTTGTCCTCCTGCGCCCCTGCTTCCTCTCTCTCTTTAGTCAAAGCCTGCATCCACATCAGCGTTAAGTCGCGCACTTGAAAGCAGTATTCAAACGTCAACCCTAAACACAAGTGGCGCTTCCAGTATCTCTGAGTCTTTCTCTTCCCGCACCTGTAACTCTTGAGCGATGTTCTCCTTCGATCGCAGATGGAGCTTCTCCGCAACCCTCTCCAATGTTTCCCTTCTGGGTCTCGATCCTTCCCTCTGCTCTCTCAGAAGGGTTTCTATATTCTCCCCGACACGCTCCTCCGCAGGTTCTGCGAAATACCTCGATCTTCTTAACTCACGAGTCACGAGATCCACCTACATCATGACGCTGTCTCGTGAGTTTGAAAATTCCCAAGTTGTATACGTTGGTCGTGCTTAGTGTCTGCTTAAAGAGAGACATGATCCCCATCCAAGGGAACATCTACTAAAGTGAAATTGCAGCCAGCAGGGGGTTATACCTGTGAACGAATGTGATCTGAAACTCGCAGGAACACCATAGGCAAGCTGTTCAGCGACCGATCGATCTCCAAGGTCACGTCCTCGAACCTGCTCAGCAATCTTTGAGTGCGGAGATTCTGCACATTCAGTGTGCATGCTCCATGAGCTCAAAGCGAACCACCCGTGGTGTGCAGGCATTGGGGTTCCAACACTTCAAACCGACACAGCATCCCGCTAAAGATGCTACACATACCGCTACACGAAGCTGATCAGGTCATATAACTACCCAAATATTGGTACAGTATAATCAAATATAGAGAAGTACTGTTCCGAAATCGCATATTCCAACGTCGTCAATAAGCACCCTAAATCATTACATACTCCTATATCATAATGTGGACAACACCCACAGTCTAACCTTAAGAAATACGAGCCAACTCTTCTACTGCAGATAATTGTACCATCGAAGAAAAAAATGTGGCAATTACAAGATCTTCCCAACCCTGCACAGACTCGCCTGAAATCAATACAACTGGCATGCGGGTCAAGACATGCGACCCTAAGAAAGTGTCAAAAGCATTACAGGTACTTCCACTACCACGGTAACTCTAATGTTTTAGATTGAAAAAGGCATTAAAAATATCTTCAACTCTAGGTTCTTACGCTAGGATCCTCACAGTTATCATACAGCATTCTAAATCGATGAAACACAAAGCAGCGAGCGTTGAAAAAAGCCTACAAAAGCACCCTACTACTTTTAGAGAGAGAGAGAAGAAAAAAGAAAAGAAAAAAAACAAACAAACAAACTCGATTACCGCGCACAGGGAAGGCTCCGCACTTTCAAACGAAATCGTCAGGAGCAACCACAAATCACTGGCGATAAGGGAAGAAAACTTCTCAGATCACATTCTCTCATACGGGGTGGCAATTATGCAGCACTAAGCACGATTTTCCCAAGACCCCTTTATGATCCTTCACTCACGACCCACACAGCTCCTCTTTACCGATTATTATTCGGTAGCTACTAGCAGTTACTGCCTAGCTCAATTCGTTGCGACCGGAACTAAAAGTGCCACAAGTATCTTAGCACACACTGAGGAAGCAGCGCTCCTGTCTCACGTGTAAAGAAAAGGCTAGTGGCTCAAACGATTTCAATTATTCTTCGGGCCTGTTTACTAGAATATGCATTTTCACATTCACGGAGTGTATCACTGCTCCAGAAACCAAATTATACACTCCCCAACTTCACAGTGTAACCCCATCGAGCTCTACTGATCGCTTGAATGTCAAATGTGTCAGTGTCGGTGTCGGTAACCAGGATCCTAGAACCAGTAGCGCACCACCTTCCGATCATAACCCGAACCCCCACTGAACCAATGCACTCTTCTTTTTCCTCCAAAATAGCCATGCAGCATTCTACCCTCTGATCGCATGGCCATACCCACAACCCTAACCCAAATAACCGATAACTCACCATGTAAACCCGGCTGCCATCGGGCCCGCACCGCTCCAGCAGCTCCTTGGCTTTAACCACCGCATCCTCAACATTGTCGAACCGAAACCCAACCACCGGCGTCTTGGAGTCCAGCACCTCATCCACCAAAGGCCGCAAGCGCCTCAGTCGCTCCACGAGCGTCACACAGTTGGAGCGCTGGAATGCAGCGCGCTCCCCTACCACCACGGCCTTGTCAATGACATCTGCAAGCGCGCTGTGGTGCTGGTTGACGACCAGATTGCCATGGCTATTGTTCCTGTGGATCCGCAAACGTAGAAGTGGCGCTCGTGAGGCAGAGCTCTCCATGGACTAAAGCAGTTTCTGTGAGTTCCTCCAGGGCTCCCCAAACTTCACACTCGCCCACCCTCTTCAGATTCCTCCACTCATCAGTACTCCATACATCGACCTCGCCCTCCACGATCACTCTCACTCGCTCCCCCCAAAGCTCTCTCTCTCTCTCTCACACACACGCACACTTCTACTTCGCTCTCGCTCTCTTTTCTTGTCCCGAGTATCAGTCTGTTGGTCTGACTAACCACTTCTCTGGGTTTCAGCAAGCGAGCGAGCGAACGAACAAGAGAGGCAGGGGATCCCGAGTGATCGGATTGCAGACAGCTTCAAACGCGTTGCTGTGAGGCGGCCTGGTTGCGAACAAGGCGACGACGGAAAGATGGCCCGGCCGACGGAGACACGCTTCCGAAGCCATCATCCCTGATGCCCATGTTGCCGACCGAGAATGGGCTGCTGGGGCTGTGGAGGGCCGGGCAAGGAAGGAAGAGTGGACGGAGACAGCCACTCCCCGGACGAAAACCCATGGACGATGCTCTTGTCCGATGGCGGGGACCCCCTCCTTCATTGTAAATTACTTCGGGGCGCTCAATCATTAGAACTGCCCTCGTTGCCGACGGACAGACAGACGATCGGAAGGACGGACGGACGGGGACGGTAAGTTTCCACGCCCCACTGACCCATCCATCCAGGCTTGGTCGTTGGTAATGTATGCCCAGCTCAACGCTTTCTTCGTGGGGGGGGGGACCCAAACTGATCCCCCCTCCATCTCTTGGATGATGTTTTATGGATGAAAGTTGTTCATCCTCTTTGAGGGTTTTGGTGAAGAAACCCCTTTGGTTTTGTATGCATGGGTGAGTGATGAGAGCCTGGATGAGGATACCTTGGAATCTAATAGAAAAAAGAGAGAACAATTGGTGCTTGATAAAAGGGAAGAAAAAAATAAATAATAAGAATAATAATAATGATAAACAAATAATAAATAAAGGATGATTGTCAACTCTAGGAATCAAAACTCGAGGGCTCAACTAGCTACCTCACACGCAACCACCACGAGCCTCACAACCTGCTCTTCTCCCTTTATACTTTTATTATAACAATTTAAAGTATGTGTGTGTTTTTATTTTTAATTAAAATAAAATGTGTGAACATAAGTGTACTTTCATCCATTTCGTACATCCATCCGCCCATTAGTTCATTCATTCATCTGTGTGTGCAGCCATTATATATCCCCTTTTGTTTGTTTTTATTCTTTCTTTCTTTTTTGTTACACCCATCTGTCTTGTGAGATAATTTGTAGATTATGAAATAGTGTATCATGAACTGCAGATAATAATTTTAAAAAAATAAATAAAAACAATTACAACAACCAATGAACAAAATTATTCTCAGTGAATGTACATGTGACTTTGATTTTCAAATTTTCTTGATAATGTTATATTAAAAAAATTATTTTCTTGGAAATTGTAACATTATGCAAGAAAATAAATTTCATAATATAACATTATACAAGAAAAGAAAGAAAGAAAAGGAGATTTTTTTCAATTCAAACATTTTTTATTTTTAATCTAATCTTTAGTACAGCTAGAATTTTCCAAGGATCATACAAATAGTACATGTATTTGTATACACACAACATACTCATAAGTCTTCAAACTTGTTTCAAGTATAGTCTTCACATAACCATGAATTATAATATCAACCTCCATGAATATCACAATACTTTAAACTATCATGATTTTGTCATGGAATATGAAGGATTACATGAAACTGTGCTTCAAAATAACAATCTGTTTACTCCTTCCTCATTTTTAAACCATGATGTTTTATTTTTTTAGTATTTTCATTTAATAGTATAGCTTGAACTCATTTTTATAGAAGTAGTTGTAAACTTTGATGGAAAGAATCTCAAAATTTTTCAAACAGAGATCAAAAATCACTCCAACTTTTCTTGTATTAGATTATAATAATAATAAATTAATTTCATTTCTTGTTTAGATTAATTTTAAAACGAATCTTATTAGTTTTTTCAAATTAATGGTGCCAAAAATTATTTGTAAACATTATTTTATTTTTATTCTATACAATATGTTCTTTAAATCATTTATAATTATTCTTATCTGATGCTGATAATCCTATTCTAACCAACGTAACTGCCAATAGTCAACATCAATCATAGTTTTGTCTTCTCTATTTTAAATCACAATGGAAATCATGTATATATATATTGTCTAACCAATACCATCTGGATATGCTCTTCTTTGAATTTACATGCTAAAAATTAACTGCAATATTAAAACTTTAAAAGATAAACTCAATGATTTTAGATATGAAATTAAATATTGATTTAACTTACCAAACAATGGCATTTCATGTTAGGCCACAAATATATTTACCTTATTTAACAGAAATTAATTCTAGTTGGTTGATATTGAAAAGACATCTCTAATGGAACATGATGTGTGCCTACTTTGATGTCTATGACTACAATTTGTTTTTGTTTTTGTTTTTGTTTTGTTTTGTTTTTTTTTTTTTAAGTTTAAAAATCAAATTAAAATGAATATTAGAAAAGATTAAGTTAAATGAAAAAATGAAGCAGTATGAGATCTACAATCAAGTTAAGGTATTACATCCATTAGAAAGACACAATGTATTTTTAAGAAGTGATTTTTGGAATATACTGTTTGATTACATCATGAGTACTAATTTGTCACTAATGACCACATTTTGGTTATTTGTGCTGTTTTGTGGTGATTAGTTTGCAACATCTTAGTACACTTTTATTGATATATATCTATTATACTAATAATGCATAACCTGACGCTGAATAATTTTTTTCTCATTATTTATGTATGGATTTATATATATGGTTTAATTTATTTTTTTGTAAAATAATTTTGAATTAAAATAGTAAAAATATATCAAAGGAAAAATGAAAATATAATAGAAAAGAAAGACACTATTTTCATAAGTAAAATATCTTGACTCATATACACTAAAATTACCAAAACAAAACTACATTAAAAACTTACACATTTTTTGAGGGCCCAATTAATCACACACTTGACTAATAATGAAGTTTTGATAACTTTAGAAGTTTAGAAAGTGAAATATTTCACACATTTTTTTTTATATATATTTGGTGATAGTCAAAAGTTTGTAAAATCCAATAATTAATGTGGTACTAACTTGTGAACTCTTCTGAGATATAATAATTTGTTTGGTTCTTAACTTTTGCTTCAAAACTACATGTATGTATATATGTATGTATGTACGTATATATGTATTTGGTTGAAGTTGATTAGGTAGATTAGCCAATCAGTTTAATGAATCATGCTTTCTAAAGACAATTGAATCAGTCCTATATTACCAATATACTATATTAGTTAATCCAGTAGCAGACATAATGAAATGATGGTATCGTTGGATTAAATTCAATATGATGATTGACTAGATGTAACAGAATGTCCAATTTTTTGTTGTTCATAGAAGAACATATAAACACATTTTGAAAAAAATATATATGTATATATATATATATATATATATATATATTCAGTATAGAAATGTTGATACAATGTTTTTCAGAGTCATCAGGAGCTTCTACATCACAATAGGTCACATTGTATCTTCAAACTACATTTGACAAATGAATATTTACTGCTTCAAGTGTTTTCCATGGATGGATATATTATCTACAGAGATAAAATTGTTATGAGTAAATTATATATTATGTTGGTATCTATTTTATTGTGATAATTTTGTTTCCAATTTTAAGATCATTTGTCAAATAAAGACTTTTATCTTTCGAGAAAAACCAAAACCAAGTAGAATATTTTAAAATTTTAATTCAGATTTTTCAATATATATATATATATATATATATATATGAATGGATTCTTTGGTATTCAAAATAAAAACTAAAGAAAATTAAATTTAAAATTTTAAGATGAGAAATATTATAAAAATACCAAATTGATCCAAAAAATCAGAATAATCATAAGCAATATATATTTGTAAGTACTATTATTTAGCTCTTAATTATTGTTTATAATAATCGACCAGATAAGATTTATCTTATTTAATTATAAGTATAATGATTTAACAATTTCAAGTCATAGCCATACAATTAGATGCATTTTATTTTCCCAAAATACTTTAAAATCAATTTTTTTTATATTTTTTGTTACTAGAAGTGGATGTTGACTAAAAATATAACATATAGTATTTTAATTTTGATTATTTTATTATTATCTCATTTTTTTATTAAAGATAAATCAAAACCAGAATAAGATATAATTGACACATTTTAACTTTTAATAGAAATAACATTATTTTTATTATGATATTGTTAGAAACATTTTTCAATTATTTGTTTGTATTGACTAAAGGTTGAAAACTGCTTTAACATGTTGTTATATTTATTTTATTATTTTTATTGATCTACAACTAAAAATACATGTATCTAGATATGTTTCTACTAAGTTATTTGGATAAATAGTTTCAATGAAGATTAAACTATATTAGTACTGCATTAGCCAGTAGCATTTAAGATATCAAAATTTATATGTGTTAAAATCTTAGATAAATACGTTTAATCTTCAACAAAATTTGTAGAGGTATTTAATTATTTTTCATTATAATTCAATCAATTTCACTTTTTTAAAACTAGAACTGTATTTGATCTTGTTGTAGGTAAATGGTTATTGTTTCATCTTTCTTTTCTTTTCTTTCTAGAAACAATGGATTTTATAAACCTTTGAAGAATTTTAAAAAATAATAAAAATTGATATTAAAATTTATACATATTTTATTGTATTTTATTTTTCCATATAGATTTGATTGAATTTTTAAGACTAATTTAAACCATGATAATATATATATATATACTTATTAGTAGTATAGAATAACCGTATTGTTGTAATGCTTAAACTATATCTTCGTTGTGTTAACTTAATATATATATATATATATATATATATATACATATCTCTATATATATATATATATATATATATATTATTACTTTCATTTAATTTTCTATTATCTATTTATTGTGAGTGTTATTAAAAATCATGTATATATTTTTTAAATCCATGAATACTAATTATTAGTATTGATATTCTATTAGTTTTTTAAAATAATTTTTTAAAATATGATTTATAAATATATATATATATATATTTATATATATCTGTGCATAAAATTTATAATTCAATAAAATATGAATAACGTAACAATTACTGATATAATATTTTAAATATATAACTATTATTTAAATATAACTTATGTAATTAGTGGTTTTGTTAAGATCTATAAATAAATATAATCATAAGTCAGATTGACTGTATGAAATTTGTAGAATCAATCCAGTGGTTTATAATTCAAGTACTTGTTTTTAAAATAAAATATTTATTTTCAGTAAATTTAAATATATTTAAAAAAAATAATCAAAAATAAAATTTAGTAATAATTGTATATATAATTTAATAATTTTTTCTATATGTATATATATATATATATATATATATATATATGTATATATATATATATATATATATATATATATATGTATATATATATATATATTTTGTTTTTTTTTTCTTAGAATCTATATTAAGGTTGAATAATAATAATAATTTTAATAATTTATATATTAGAATGTTAATTTGTTATTTATATAATTATTTTTATCTTGTAGAATGATGTTATACTTATCAATAAATTTCTTTATAAGTTATAATATGACATAAAAATTTTATTATTTAATTATTAATTATAAAGTTAAAATTTTTACTTTGTTATTAAGTCTATATGTATAATTCCACCTACAAGTGATGTAGGCAATCTTATATATGTAATAATTTGCACTAGAGTAGAAATCTCATTTAAGTGAGAGTAATAAGTAGATACATAGAAAATCCAAGAAATCAACATTGAGAAGCTGTAAAATTGATTCTTTGATACTTAAAAGATATCATTAATGTGAATTTTTTATTTGATTCAAAGTACAAGAAAGTGACTAAGTTACATGCTTTATTGATGCTAATTTTGCAAGAAATTCGGATAAGAGAAGGTCTTTTAAAGAATATGTCTTCACACTAGTTAATGGATTTGTAAGTTAAAAGTCAACTTTATAGTCTATCATAGCACTTTTGAGCATTAAAGTTGAGTACAAACTACAACAAAAATATCTAAAAAACTACATAGTTAAAGATATTTGTGAGTAAAATTTATCTATTAATAAGAGTAAATTCTATTAAATTGTGATAATTAAAGTATAATATATTTAACTAAAAAATAGATGTTTCACTCTAAAATAAAGAATATAAATGTGAGACATCATTATGTTAGAAATAATATCAATAGTAGAGAAGTGTATTTGTAAAAGATAGATATAAATAAGAATATTACATATATTTTGATAAAACATGTACTTATTAAGAAGTTTAAGTTTTGTTTGGATCTTCTTAACATTGAGAGCATTTGATATAGATGCATTTAAGAGATATAAGAGAAAATACATAGATAATATGTTTCATATAGATGAATATAATATAAGATAATGTTGATATTGTTAATATTTGTCTTATATTAACATTTTTTTTGGTAGGCTTTATTCACTAATTTTTTAGTAAGATATCTGTATGAAGAATATAAATTACGAATAACCAAAAAATCAATACATTTTTATATGTTACAAAATTATATATTTACTCAAATAGTTATATATATATGATTAAATAGAAGTAAAAAAATATAGATTAATTTCATAATACTTTCTAAAAAAGTTTTGTAGAAGCTTCATAGATGTGGTTTTGACTTTAAACATATTTGTAGTTGATTAGTAGTCTAGAAACTTTGTCAATAAGTTAACCACGTATTACATGTGTTGGTAGCTTAGGCAACAAGTTAACTATGTGGTGCACATATAGATAACTTACGTTGCAAATTAAGACATGTATTTAATAAAATCAATACATGTTGGAGGTCCTATAGAAGATCGCTATGTAACTCTTAGTTAGAGAGTATATATGGAAGCAAGAGTGAAGCCTTTTTTATTCTCGTCAATGCCTTTCTACTCCTTAATCTTGTTTCAAGACTTTTTAGTCTTTTTGTCTTTACCAATAGCCATTCTAATTTAATACTATATCATTTTTGAATGATTTTATAGTCTTTTTGAATTGTACAAGAGTATATTGATCTTTTAGTTCTTTGAATTTCATGTCCTTGATAGTTTAATAAGAGTGCTAACTTATTATTCTTATCTTATTTAGAAGTGAGTAGATTACTCCACTTTTATTATTTTATTTTAAAGGTTATATACTATCAATTTTTAAATAATAATTTAGTTTTCTAATAGTGTTTTTTTTAAAAAAGATAAAAGATTATCCTTTTTTGTAGAAATTTTCATTTGATATTAAAGGTTATAGATTACTTTCTTTAAATTTAACTTTTAAATTTTTTTTGAGTTGTTCATGGAAAAAAAATTATAGATGCTACTTTTAATAGAAGTAAGAATAATTTTGCAACTATTGCAGATCTTCACAAGCTTGTTAACACTCTAAGAGTAGAAATCTCATGTATTTTTAATGTGAATCATGGAAGTACTATTCTTATACATATGGAAGAAGTCTAAAGTCTACGCCAAGAAGTTGTGTAGTTGAAGAAAGCAAGTAGATCAATCTTACAACTAAATTCAAGAAGTCTTGCTTTTATAAGCATAAGGAAGATAAGGATTAGTATGCTCAAAAATTTTGATGGAACAAAATTTTGAAGATTTTTGTAATAAATTAAATTCTATTTAAGATTGCACTATTTCCAATATCTTAATGGATTCACTCAAGTTGGATTTATAAGCATAATTCTATTGAAAAGTACTCTCTTTTGATTTTTACTTTTGATGAAAAAGATTTATAACTACTCTATGATTTAAATTTATTCTTAGAAGTATTTACAAATACATTTAGAAAAAGTAATCAAGAAAGGATAACAAAGACCAAACTTGTATCATTACAACAAAGATCACATTCAACCACCACATATGCTATTGAATTCTAAAATCTTACTTGAAATGTGGACTGAAATGACAAAGTCCTTATCAATCAATTTTGATATAAGTTAAAAGATAATGTCAAAGATTTATTATTGATAATTTCAAGAGTAGATTCATTAAAATATTTTATTGCTTAAGCCATTGTATGTGATAATCAATTTTTTAAAAGGTGCCAAGAATAAAGATTTGATTGGAGAAGTAAAAGTCAAGCTATAATGACATCTTTTAAGTTTTTGGAAGCTTATTTGGCCAAGCCAAAGCCTATGCAAATTTACATGATATATTTTAAACTTCTTATTGAGCAAGAAAAGACTCATCATTGTCAAGAAGGTTTGTGCTTATATTATAGAGAAACTAAGCACACTATTTAACATTGTCCAAAGAAGCAATACAATCATAAAATAAAAAACATGGTTGCCAAGAAGGACAATGTGTCAAAAAACAAGTTTTTACAGCTATAATAGGAACTATGCGGCTAGAATATGGCATAATTTCTAGTAAAAATCATATTTTTTCTTCAAATCCCTCATCTTATTTTATAATAGAAGTTTTTTTAGGACCAAAAAATTACAAAGTCTTAGCCTTGTTAGATTCAAGAGCCTCAACATGTTTTATAGACAAATACTTTGTCAAAAAATAAGAATTATTACTAATTAAGAAAATTAAACCTATGCATGTAGAAATAATAAATTATTGTTTTTTATCTTGTAAAGATGTTATATATAAAATTATTCTTTTAAAAATATTAATTAGTGGTTATAATAGTTTAATAATATTTAATATGATTAGAACTTTTTTTGATTCAATTATTTTAGAATTATTGTCATTAAAAAGATATAATTCTTAGATAGACTAGTTTCTTGTAATCTTGATTTTTCCTATAGTTTAGCAAAAATTTTTATTAGGCAAGTAGAAATCTATAAAAAAATATTCCTAAACCATTATTGATAGGTGTAAAACTTTTTATGCATGCTACAAAAAAAAGGTCAACTTTTGCTATATATACTACACCTATTATTGATAAATTTTTTATTTTTTATTTTTTATTTTTTTATTTTTAAGTAGCGATCCAAGCCAATATCAAGATTATCAAGATATTTTTGAAACAAAATATAGATATTCTTCTAGAACATTGTCTTTACAATTATTCTATTGATCTGTAAGAAAGAGTTCAACTACCATTCAAACTAATCTATAGATTATCACAAAATAAATTGGATGTAGTGAAGGAGTATATTGCTGAGAATTTGGTTAAGAACTTCATACTTCATTTTAAATCTCTATTTGGAGCTCCTATCTTAATTTTGAAGAAAAAAGATGGATCTCTATAGATGTCAATGGACTATCAAGGACTCAATAAGAACACCATCAAGAATAAGTATTCTCTACCTTTGATTTTAGAACTTCTTCATCAATTGAATCAAGTAAAGATCTATATAAAATTAGACCTATAAAGAATATACAATCTAATACACATTATAAAAAGAGACAAATAAAAAAATATATTTTGAATTAGTTATGAATATTTTGAATATAATGCCATGCCTTTTGGACTTACAAATGCGCTAGCTACTTTTTAGCATTTAATGAATAATTTCTTTTGTAATTTTTTTGATGATTTTATTTTCTATTATTTAAATGACACCTTAATCTATTTTAAGAATCCAAAAAAGTATAAAATTTAAATTTTTTATTTGTTACAAAAGTTGAAAGATACAAAATTATAAGCTAAGATGAAAATGTGTGTATTTCACACTACTCAAGTTAACTTCTTAGGATACAACATTTTAAATAATAGTCTTATGATGGATTGTAGAAAGGTTTAGACTATCATGGATTAGATGATCTTCAAAACAATCAGAGATATATAATATTTTTAATTTTTAAAAAATTATTATCAAATCTTTATCAAGAATTTTTTTCAAGTTGCAACTTCATTTACACATTTGACTTATAAAGAAAAAATCAAGTAAAATAAAGAAGTTGAAGCAATTTTTAAAAACTCAAAGATAACATTTATTTTTGCACCAATTTTGTATTGCATTGATTTTTTTAAGGTATTCTTTATAGAAAAGATACAATAGACTTTGTTATAGATGTTGTTTTGTCAAAAATGGAAGTAGATAATAAGTTCCATTCTATAGCTTTTTATTCATAGAAATTTTTAGAAACCCAAATTAATTATGAAATCTATAATAAAGAGCTTCTTGCAATCATGGATTCATTTCAAGAATGGTGTTATTATCTAAAAGGCACCTTGAATCCAGTCACAATATATATGAATCATGATAATCTCAAGTACTTTATGCTAACACGTATTTTGAATTATCACAAAGCTTGTTGGAACATGTCTTTATTAAGATTTAATTTCAAGATCTCTTATCAACTCAAAAAATAATAAGGTTAATCAGAAGCCCTTTTTAGATGTATTTATCTTGTACCAAAAGAACGAAATATATCTTTTAAATAAAAAAAATAATTCTCTTAAAGCCAAAGAATTTTTATCTTTCAGTAATAAAATTAACATTGATTATTAATTCAACTTTTGTCAAATAAATTTAATTAAATATATCCTTTAATTCTCTTCTTTATAATATTAAGAATAATTTTTTAAAGTCTCATAATACCTTTAAGTTCAAGTTTAAGATTAATTTACTCTATTTCAAGAAATAATTATATATTCTAAAAGATAAAGTATGGTTATGTGTTATTCAAGCTCATTACTACTTTCCAGCAATTGGACATTTTGGATACACTAAAACTTTGGAGCTAATATCTAGAGATGTTTTAGTGGCTTCAAATGTAGCAAGTAGTTAAAGACTTTGTACAATCATGTCATATTTGTTCAAGATCCAAACTCCTCATCATTGATCTTATGAACTTTTTCAACAATTACCTATTTTGGAATAGCTATGGTCTTTTTTTTCTATAGATTTCATTAGAGATCTTGCAATTTCATATTAGTATGATTATATATTTGTGATATTAGTTTATTTTATCAAAATGTTACATTTTTTATCATATACAAAATCTATCATAGGTAAAGAAATGGCTAATTTTTTTCTTAATAACATCTATTATTATCATGAATTATCCAAAGATATTATATTAGATAGGAAGATTTAATTTTTATCTAGATTTTATAAAAAAAAATTCAAGATTTTAAAGGTAGATATAAAACTCTCTTTAGTTTTTTATGTTTAAATTGATGGGCAAATGGAATGGATGAATCAAGTTCTAGAGTAGTAATTGAAGTGTATAATCAACTATCATTAAGATGATTGGATAATTATTTTGTTATTGGTAAAGTTTGTATATAATAATTTGGTATATTTTTCTATTTAATATATATATATATATATATATATATATATATATCAATTATGGTTATCATCCATAACTTGATACTTTTGATTTTTTTAAAATGAATAATCTTGTAGCAAAAGTTTTAGAAAATTATTTATTAGAGCTACATACAACAATAAAGGCATAGTTAAAAAAATCTCAAAAATAACATAAGATTAATATAAATATATAGTAAAAGAAACAATCATAATTCAATATGGATGAAAAATTATGATTATTTTTTTGTAATATTTAGACTACTTGGCCTTGTGACAAGATCGAATATTATAGGCTTGGACCTTTTTTTATTTGTAAATAAATTAAGCTTGTTGCTTATCAATTACATCTATTGGAGTCTATGATAATCCATTCTATACTACACATATTTTTTCTTAAGCCATATAAGACAATGAATAGCTTGAAAAGAAGACAAATACCACATCCTTTTATAGAAGTAAATAATAATTAAGAATTTGAAGTAGAAGAAGTCT
Organism: Physcomitrium patens; assembly: GCF_059467195.1. Classification (NCBI taxonomy): domain Eukaryota; kingdom Viridiplantae; phylum Streptophyta; class Bryopsida; order Funariales; family Funariaceae; genus Physcomitrium; species Physcomitrium patens. The sequence goes on along the minus strand of NC_143415.1, from coordinate 11,434,912 downwards.
TAGATTCAAGGTGGTCTCAAAATAGATTAGAATATCTTATTCATTGGCATAGATATGATGTTAATAAATACATACAAAAGCCAACAAAGAATCTTGCAAATGAAACAAAGAAAATTGAGGTTTTTTATTGATGACATCGATCAAAACCATGATGAAGAATTGCAAGATCTATGAAAGATGATTACTCTTCATAAAATTTGTTCCTAGAATAGGGATAATATTACAAATATACACATTTATTCCAATAGTTATTTATATGATTAAGTAGAAATAGTTAAGTATAGATTAATTTCATAATATCTTCTAAAGAAACTTTTTAAGAGCTTTATGGATACAATTTTGACTTTATACATGTTTGAAATTGATTATTAGGCTAGAAACTTGGTCAATAAATTAACCACGTACCACATGTATTGCTAGCTTATAGAAAAGCTAATTATGTGGAACATTTATAAATAACTTGCCTTACAAATTAAGACATGTGTCTAGCAAAGTCAACACATATCAATGCCTTTCTAGTCCTTAGTCTAGTTTTAAGTCTTTTTAGTCTTCTTATCTTTGACAATAGCCATTCCAGTTTATTATATTATATTTTCTTTAAATGATTTTTTATTCTTTTTGAGTAATACAAGAGTGTATTGATTTTATAGTTCTTTGAGGTTCATATCTTTAACATTATGTTACTATAAAAGTATAGATAAATTTGAAAGATCATAAAATATTAAGAATAGAATGCTTATTGCCAAAGACAAGAAGATTAGATATTCTTGAACTAAGACTAAGAATAAGAAAGGCATTGATAAGAGTGAAGAAATTCTCACTCTTGTCTTTATTTATACTATCTACTTAAAAAGCTATGTGATAATATTTTATAATATCTCTAACATATGTCCAATTTACAAGATATCAACATATAACCAAGTTAAATATGTATTATATGACCAACTTATACCACAAGTTATCAACATATGCATTATATGGCTAATGTTGAAAACTTATCAATCATTTATAAAGATATGTAAAATCAAATCAATATCTATAAAGCTTTTCTACTTGTTATAATCAAATCTATTTGATTCTATTTATTTTATCAAATTCTTTTGAACTAGATAAATATATATGTTTAAATACCATAAGAATTTTAAAGATAGAAAGAGATAGGTGAAAGCTAAATTATTAGCCTTCTCTTCTGTCTTTTCTACTAAGATGTAATAGCATTACTTTTGTGAGTTAGTATAGATATAATTTGTAGTATATATAAGACAATTTTTAGGATTAGCAATTGGATTTTTTTTTATGTAGACCTAATATAGACGTTGTTGTATGATACAATGGATGTTATTTTGTAGTAGAATAAGATTTTTTTAATTTCTTTTTTAATTGCAGTGCATTAAATTTGATTTTTATGCATTTGTGATAAATTCCAATAATTTTGTTATCATATGCCTTTCTTATTGCATTTTGAATGATTTCCAAAATAATTGTCATTACATATCCTTCTTATCATATTTGTAATAATTTCCAATAGTTTTCTTAGCATATATCTCTCTTATTGTGTTTGAACCAAATTTTATTGTTGTCTATTGGTTGCCTCTTGATAATCACTTAACTATATATCAATTCAAATTATTAGATGTTGATGATGAAATCTTAGAATAAATTGTACTAGCTTTGAAAAAAAAACCTATATTACAATGTGATTCTATATATTGAATACATATTATTAGGTTATTTTTTACTCTTTTTTGTTTTTTTTTTCTTATTTTCTTTTTATATTTTTTTAATCTTTATTTCTTCTTTTTACTATTTTTATATTTTTTCTCTCTTCTATTCTTTTTTATTCTCTATTTTTTTTTCTAGTTTATTTTTTTTTCTTTTCTAGTCTATTCTCACACTTTTATTTCTTTACTATGTCTTTCAACCATGGACTATAATGTAACAATAATAATATTATTTTTTATCATTTAATAAAAATTTCTTGTCACAATCTATCATAGATATATATAATTATATTAATAATTACTTAAATAATATGAATATGTAAAAATAAGCAAAAATAAGTTAATTTGATAATATCTTATAGAAAAGCTTTATAGGCACAATTTCACTTTTATATGTATCTACAGGTAATTGTTAGGTTGAATACTTGGCCAACAAGTTAGTCATGTATCACACATGTTGATAGCTTATGGTATAAGCTAACTGTATGGTGAACAAAAATGAAACTTATCTTGTAAGTTAAAACACATGTCTTGAAAATTGAACACATGTCAAAGGTCCTATAAAACATTGCTACATAACTCCTACTTAGATAGTATATATAGAGGAAAAATTGAAGCTTTCTTTACTCTTGTCATTTTATTTTATTTTTTATTTTATTTTATTTTATTTTATTTCTAGTCTAGTTTCAAGGATTTCTAATTTTATTTATCTTTTTACAATAGTCATTCCAGTTTATTCTTGAATAGACATACTTTTTTATTTTATTTTTCTATCTTTCTTTCATACATATTTTAATTATTTATATATTTTCTATGAATTTTTATTCTTAATAGAATATTAAAAATATATTTATAATATCAAAGTTTTTTTTTGGATTAAAAATAGATTACGTCTTTTTCTTGATAAGACATAAGTATATTAGTAGTTATAGATTATTCACTTCTAAATTTATATTTACTTAAAATATCATTTTTTCTTAAATATTCTCTTCTATTTTTCTTAAAAAATATTAAATATATTCTTTTTATTATGTAATCATGACAAAACTTGTTGAAATGAAGAATTTAATATCACAAATGCAAAACTAATTGAGAGAGTTAATGCTTGCTATACATCAATTCAATTTACCACCACAAAGAGCAACAAGATTGACCAACTAGTGAAGATATAAAAATAATTAGACTTGTTTCAACATCTATATCATATTATGCTATCCCTTCCATGATGGAACACCATTCAAGCATTAAATAAGCAACAATTATCTTGTATGTAAAGTTTAATGGTATAAGATCTAAGTTTCAATGATTCATGAATTAAGTACAATTAGTAATTGAACTTCAATTCTAATACTATTCAATTTCAAAATGACAAGTCCAATTTATTGGAGCATTATTTTAAAATTTTGTGTTATTATAATTTTTATCTTTTTTTGAATAACATGATTCAATGTTAAATAATTTAGAAGATTTTTTGATAGAATTTCAATCCATATATACAAAATATGATGTGATTTGTATTACAATCAATACGATTTATATTTTGTAATAAAAAAATTAATTTATAATATTTTATGCTTCAAAATTTTGATAATTTGTAATTAATATCAAGATAGATGATATTGCACTTATTTACTAATTTCACTATGGATTATAATATGAAGTAAAGAATTTGATGCTCAACTTATCTAATCTTCAAATATTGAATGAAGCAATTGATTTTTTTATAAAGTATAATATTTTTTTTTTTGAATATTGATTTAAAATTCAAATAAGTAGGCCTCAATATTTTAATAATTCAATGAAAATACCAACATCTTTTCAATATATATATTTAGAAATAGAAAATATGAAAATTGATGCAGTATATCTCAAATTTCTTTTTGACCAAAAAAAGACTTGTCATTGTTAGAAAAGATTGTACTTATACAATAGAGAATTTTATTATATTATTCAATATTATCCAAAAACAAATATGACCACAAAATTAAGAATATGGCTATCAAAAAAAATAATATGTTAGAAAATAAGTTTGTCTAGCTACAATAAATACTGTTTAACTAGAACCTTGTACAATATCTAATAAAAATCTTATTCTTTCTTTAAAATCCTCTTCTTGTTTTAAAATAGATATTAATTTAGGACCTAAACATCATAAATCCTTTTCCTTGTCAAATTTAAGGGTCTCAACTTAGTTTTTAGATAAAGTATTTATTAAAAAATAAAACATACTTCTAGTAAAAAAAAATTAAATTTATTCATATAAAAATCACAAATAGTTGTATGTTGTCTTCTAAAGATATTTCTCATGAAATCCTTCCTATAGAAATAATAAATAATGGTCATAATAGCTTTTTGATATTTAATATAATTAGATTCCACTCTAATCCAATTATTTTAAGTTTATCATGGTTAAAAAATATAAACTTCAAATAAATTGGATTTTTTGTAGTCTTGATTTTTTTTGAAAGTATAATTAATAATATTGTTAATCAAGTAAAAGATCATAAGTCTAATATAATCAAACTTATATTTGTAGGTAAAAGAATTTTCTTGCATGCTACAAAAAAAGAATCACTTTATGTTATTTTATGCTATACTTATTTTATAATAGTGGAAAGACTTCAAGTAGTATTTTAAGCCAATAACAAGATTATCAAGATATTTTTGAGAAGAAGAATGTGAATACTCTTCTAGAACATTGTCCTTATAATTATTCAATTTATCTTCAAGAAAGAAATCAATTGCCATGTAGACCAATCTATAGTTTATCTCAAAATGAATTGGTTGAATTCAAGGAATACATTAATGAGAATCTAGCTAAGAATTTCATACACCATTCAATTTTTTTATTATAAGATCTTATTTTATTTGTGAAAAAAGAAAATAGATCAATTTAGTTGTATGTAGATTATCAAAGATTCAAATAGATTACAATTAAGAATAAATATCTTCTACTCTTAATATCTGAATTTTTTAATCAATTGAATCATTTTAAGATCTATATTAAAATAGATCTATAAAAAGTATATAATTTGATATATATCAAAGAAAGAGATGAATAAAAGACTATATTTTGAATCAAATATGGACATTTTGAAAATAATATCATGCCTTTTGTACTTACAAATATACTAGTAGCTTTTCAATATTTAATGAATGATGTTTTTGAAGAGTTTTTAGATGATTTTATTGTTATTTATCTAGATGTCATTTTAATCTATTCAAAGAATATAAAAAAATATGAATTTTGTATTTTTTGCATGTTACAAAAATTTAGAGATATAAAACTATATACCAAGATGAAAGAAGTTTATATTTTATACTATTTAAGTTGACTTTTTAGGATAAATCATTTCAAATGATGGCTTTAAGATGGATCTTAAGAAGATTTAGACTATTATAGATTAAAAAGTTTTAAAAATAATAAAAGATGTGTAATATTTTTTAAGATTTTTTAATTACTACCAAATCTTTATTAATTTTTTTTTTCAAGTTATAACTCTATTTACACATTTGACATATAAAATTAAACATGATTGGAGCAAAGAAGCTAGAACATCTTTTGAAGCTTAAAAGATAATATTTATTTCTGCACCAATCTTATATTATGTCAACTTTTTTGAGACATTCTTCATGGAAACACATACATCAGACTTTGTCTTGAATACTTTATTATTACAAATGGAAAAAGATGACAAATTCTACCCAATAACTTTCTATTCTAAGAAGTTTTTAGCAACCAAAATCAACTACAAGATCCATGTCAAAGAACTTCTTGCAATCTTAAATTCATTTCAAGAATGGCATCATTATCTAGAAGATGTTGTTGTATGGTAACACAACTATATGATGAAAGATAAAAATATGGATTTTACTATAAAAAATCTAATAAAAAGATATAATAAAAAAATATAAATAAATAATAAAAAATAATAAAAACTTTTAAAATTATTGTTACTTTTCTAAAATAAAAAAGACTATTATATACTTTATTAGGCTATAAATATGGTAAAACTAAGTAGATTAAGAAATCAAATCATATAGACATCTTTAAAAAGAAGTTGAGAATAGATTTTAGGAAAACTTACCTCTCTTCATAAGTCCATTTTTACACTCTTATTTCTTTGAACTATGGACTTCAAAGCAATCATAACAATCTTATTTTTTGCCATCAAATAAAAAATTCTTTTTATTATCTATCATGGACATATATATTTTTATATTAATAATTACATAGATAATATGAGTAGGTAGAAATAAGTAAAAGTAGATTAATTTGATAATATCTTATAAAAAAAAGCTTCTTAAAAGCTTTATAGAGGTATTTTTACTTTTATACATGTTTATAGATAATAGATAGATTGAATACTTTGCCAACAAAATATCTATGTGTTGTACGTGTTGATAGTTTGTGGTACAAGTTAATTATATGGCGCATATTTATAAAACTTGTCTTGTAAGTTAAGACACATGTCTTGCAAATTAGACATGTATTGGAGGTCTTAAACAACATTGCTACATAGATATTTTTTAGATAATATATATAGATATAAGATTGAAACCTTCTTCACTTTTCTCAATTTTTTTCTTGTTTCTAGTCTAATTTCAAGGATTTTTAGTTTTTCTTGACTTTTAGCAATAATCATTCCAATTTCTTCTTAAATATACATACTTTTATATTTTATTTTTCTATCTCTCTTTGATACATATCTGACTTATTTACATATCTCTTATGAGTTCTTATCTTTGATGATATTTAAAAAAAGTTCTTGTTGTACATTAGACCTTTCTTAATTTGAAATTCGATTTTGTAGAACAAGGCTTTGGTGTAAAAACTTTTTCTTTTCCAATTAGATTCTAATTATAGGAAAAATCTATAAGCCATGTAAATTCTTATCTGTTAAAAGTTTTTATTACAAGCTTAGTTGAACTTTAAATTCTTTTATTTTATTATATTTTTGAAAAGAACCAAAGAAGAAGAGATAAAAGAATAAGATAATAATAGAATTTCAATGATACATTGATCCTTTGTTATTGTATCATATTTTGTCTTTTTTGAGAATGCACAAGGTACTTGGTTATGGAAGATAACTTCTATTATACAACAAAAAAATAATATATATTTTTTAATAAAATATTAATAATAATTAACTAAAATATTAATTTTATTTCAAGATTTTTATACATTGTAATCTATTAAACAAAATCAAGTAAAAAATTTTCAAAAAAAAATCCAATTTATTGATTAAAAGATTTAAATTTTTTTTTTTTCAAGAATTGGTTGTTCTATTATTCCAACCTTGATGTTAATCTATTAGAAACTATATTTTCTTATTATATCTATTTATTGAATTTATTACGATCTTTTAAAAAATAAAAAGTATAATCATATTAAATATATCTTTTTATATACCATTTTTTAGAAGTAGTATTAAATTATTTATAGAAGTCTTTTCTTTTAGAATTTTAAGTTTAATTAGAAGATATTTCATTCTATGTATAATCTTTTTGACTTCCATATTTATTTTTGATGTAGCAACTGAAGGTTGGACAGTTGATATTGTTGATTATATAATATATACATGATTTTTAGATGTTTATATTTCTCTTTGATTACTATTTTTTTTCAATTTATAAGTAATTCTAAAGAATCTTCAATATCTTTCTATTTAATTATTAATCCTTCATCTTTTTTTGTCTTTAAAAAGAAATTTTATTTTTTTATATAATTATCTAGGTTGAAGAAATAATAATTTTTTTTGCCTCTAATATTAATTTTTTTATCTTTAATAATCATTTGTTTTAAAAAAATCTTAATAACTTTGTTGCTTATAAATTCTTATTATAATATTTAATATATTTTAAGAATAAAATTCTTAGTAATTTAATTAATATCTTTTAAGAAATATTTGACCTTCATTGAATGTCAAAATATCTTTCATGAACTTCCAAAAGGCTTTATAATTAATCTCATATGCTCTATTATCTCTAATACTATGTATCATAGACATACATATTTATTCCAATAATTATCTATATAATTAGATAGAATTAAATAAAAATAGATTTATTTTATAATAACTTTTAGAAAAGCTTTCTAGAAGCTTTATTAATGCAATTTTGACTTTACGCTTGTTTGTAGTTAATTGATAGGTTAAAAACTTAGTCAATAAATTAACCACATATCACATGTATTTGTAGCTTATGAAATAAGTTAATTATATTGCATACATACAGAAAACTTATCTTGCAAGTTAATTTATGTGACTTATAAAGGTCCTATAAAACATTATCACTTAGCACTTAGTTAGATAGTATATATGGAGCCAAGAATAAAGCCTTCTTTACTCTTATCAATGTCTTTTTAGTTCTTAGCCTTACTTCAAGACTTTTTAGTCTTTTTATCTTTGACAATTTTCAATCTAGTTTAATATATTATTATCTTTGAGAGACTTTTTAATCTTTTTAATTGAGACAAGAGTGTATTGATCTTTCTTTCTTTTAGATGTATATCATTGATAAATTGATAAGAATTCTAAGTCATTGTTCTTGTCTTGTTTTAGAAGTGAGTGGATTACCCTACTTTTATTGTTGTATTTTGAAGGTTGCAGACTATTTACCTTTAAATAAATAGTTTAATTTTTTAATACTAATTTTTTCTTAAAGAGACTAGATCACCCTTCTTTGCAAAAATTTTCATTTAACATTAGAGGTTACAAATTATACTCCTCGTGTTTTACTTATAAATCCACTAAGTTGTTTGAAATAAAGAAAAATTGTAGATGCAACTTTGGCAGAAGGAAAAATAGATTTGCAACCATTGAAAATCTTTAAGAGTTTGTTAATATTCTTAGGATAGAAATTTCATGCATTATCAATACCAATGACAAAAAATATTATTCCTATTCCTATGAAAAAAGTCTAGACCCTATGCCAATAAGTTGTACAATTGAAGAAAGCAAGTAAATTAGCCACACAGTCAAATTTAATAAATTTGGCTCTTATAAACAAAAGGAAAGTAAAGATTAGTATGCTTGAGAATTTTGATAGAAGAAGATCAAAATTTCAAGGATTTTTGCAACAACTTAAGGTTTAATTAAAGTTGCATTCTTTCCAATATCTTAGTGGATTTACTCAATTTGGATTTATAGGCGCACTTCTTTCTAAAATTACTCTTTTTGATTTGTATCTTTGATAGAAAAGAATTCACATCTCTTTTATGATTTGAATTAATTCTTAGAAGTATTGATGGCAATATTTTAAAAAATTGATGAAAAAAATAGCAAAGACCAAGCTCTTATCTTTACAACAAGAATTACAATCAGCCACGATATATGCTATTAAATTCCAAAACCTTATTTTTAATATGGATTGGAATGACAAAGCCCTTATTAATCAATTTTGACTTGGGTTGAAAAATAATGTCTAAGATTTATTATTAACAATATTAAAAGTAGATTTTTTGAAACAATTTATTGCTCAAGCCATTACATGTGACAATCAACTATTTGAAAGGTGTGAAGAACAAAGATTTGACTAAAGAAGAATAAATTAAGTAATTAATATAGCTTCTAAGCTTTTAAAAATCTATTCATGAAGGCCAAAATCAATACAAATTGATATAGTATATTTTAAATCTCTCACTAAATAAAAAAGACTCAGCATCATCAAGAAGGTTTTTACTTATATTATAAAAAATCTAAGCATATTACTCAATATTGTCTAAAAAAGCAATGAAATCTCAAATAAAGAAGATTGTGGGTAACGACTGTTGATGTGATGTTGGATTAGCAACTAATAAAGATAATGTGTCAAAAAACAAGTTTTTTTTTAATTATAATAGAAATTATATAACTAAAATCATATACAATATTTGCTAATGGTTCAATTTTTTTCTCAAATTCCTTACCTTGTTTTATAATAGATGTATATTTAAGACCTAAAAATCATAAAGTATTTGTCTTATTAGATTCAAAAATCTAAGCTTATTTTAAAAACAAAGACTTTCTTAAAAAATAAGCTATACCATTAGTCAAGAAAATTAAATCTCTACATATAGAAGTCATGGATAATTATTTGTTGTCTTTTGAAGATGTTACTTATAAAGCTATTCTTTTAGATGTAATAATAAAAGATTATAATAACTTAGTAATATTTAATATGATAAGATTTCTATCCTGTATGTTTATTTTAGGATTATCATGGTTAAAAAATATAACTCTCAAATAGATTAAATTTCTTATAATTATAATTTTACTTGTAATTTAATCCAATTTTTTTTTAGTTAAGTAAAAATACATAAGTTTAGTACATCCAAATCCTTATTAGTAGGTGCAAGAGCTTTCATGCATGCAATCAAAGAAGTATCATCTTTTGTTATGTATGCCACTTCTATTTTTAATAGTAAAAAGACATCAAGTGATATTCTTAGCTACTATGAAAATTTTCATAATATTTTCAAAAAAAAATACAAATATTTTTTTCACAATATCAATCCTATGATTGATCAATAAATTTACAAAAAAGAACTCAACTACTATTTGGACCAATCTATAATTTATTACAAAATAAGTTATTTACACTCAAAGAATATACTGATAAAAACTTTTTAAATCAAGTATGGACATTTTGAATATAATCTCATAGCTTTTGAACTTACAAACACACCAACTGCTTTTTAACATGTTATGAATGAATTTTTTTGTAATTTTCTTAATAATTTTGTTGTTTGCTATTTAGATGATATTCTAATCTACTCTAAGAATACAAAAAATACAAACTTCATGTTCATCATATATAACAAAAACTTAAAAATGTAAGATTGTATACAAAGATATATTTTTTTTTTACACTATTCAAGTTGGCTTTTTAGAATATATTATTTTTAACAAAGGTCTAATAATGGATCCAAAAAAAATCCAAACTATTATGAAATGGAAGATTTCAAAAACAATAAAAGATGTGCAATATTTTTTGGGCTTTGTTAATTACTACCAAATATTCATTAAGAATATTTTTAAAATTACAACCTTATTTATAATTTTTATTTGTAAAAATAAACTTAAGTAGAATAAAGAAGTCAAAGCATTGTTTGATGCTTTAAAAAAAAAAAAAAAAAATACCAATCTTATATTGTATCAACTTCTCCAAGGTATTTTTTTTTTTTATAGAAATAGATGCATCAAACTTTGCCTTGAGTATAGTATTCTCACAAATGGGAGTAAATGACAAAATCTATTTAATAGCTTTTCATTCTAAGAAATTTTCAGCAATAAAGATCAACTATAAAATCCATAATAAATAACTTTTTATAATTATAGTTTCTTTTTAGGAATGACATCATTATCTAGAAGGCGCTTCTAGTCCAATCATCATGTATAAGAACTACAAGATTACAAGAATCTCAAGTATTTCATATCAACGTGGGTGTTGAATTGTTGCTAAGCTTATTAGAACATGTTATTATGAAGATTTGATTTTAAGATTACATATTGACTTGAAAAACAACAAGGTTTATCAGACATTTTTTTTACAAATCATTCTTTGCACCAAAAGAAAAAAATATAGTTTTTGATCATCAAAAAATAATTGTCTTGAAGCTTAAGTAATTTTAAATTTGAGTAATAAAATCAACGTTAACTATAGATTCAACCTTTGTCAAGTAAATTCAATCAAGTATGTCTTTTGATTTTTTTATTGATGATATCAAAAATACTTCTTCTTAATTTTAAGATACTTCTAAGTTTGAATTTAAGAACAACCTATTCTATTTCAAAGATCACCTATATATTCTAAAAGGAGAAGCATATTTACATGTTTTTCAAGCATGTTATAACTTTTGAGTGGCAAGACATTTTGAATACAATAAGACTTTAAAGCTTATATCTAGAGATTTTTGGTAGTCACAAATGTGGAAGATTGTGAAAGACTTTGTGCAATCATGTGATGTTTATTCAAGATTATAAATTCCTTGTCATTGATCAAATAGACTTCTCCAACTATTGCCTATACCAAAACAACTTTAGTCTTCTATTTCTATGGATTTTATCATGAATCTTTTTAGTTTAAGTTCATATGTCTTTATATTTATGATTGTAGATAATATATTTAAGATTATTTTATCAAAACAGCATATGTTGTATTATGTATAAAATTTATTTCAAGTGAAGAAACAACTAAGTTTTTCCTTATAATATTTATTATTATCATAGATTGACAAAGTATATAATATCAAATAAAAGAACACAATTTGTATCAAGATTTTAGAAAATATTTTTTAAGATATTAAAAAAAATATAATTTTTTTTTGACCTTTCATCTTTAAAATAATGGATAAATAAAATGGTGTTGTATTATATGAAGTCTTGTTCAAAAATATATTAGATATCTAATTGTGGAAGGTAAAAGAAAATTGTAACAACAAGTCTTAACAACTCTAATAGAATCTTATATAAATTTCAATTAAAGCTTAACAAACATAATAAAAAATTGATCAAATTTTGTTAAATTTTTAAATAAATTATAAAATAAATACAAAAAAATTCAAAATAAATTTTAATTGAATCATAATTAAATCTTGGACAAATTTTAGACAAATCTTAATCAAATTTTAAGCAAATCTTGATAGAATCTTAATTTTTTAAAATCAAATCCTAAATAAATCCAAATAAAATCTTAGATCCTAAATCAATTCTAAATCTTAAATAAATTCGTAATAAATCCTATAGAAGATTAAAATCTTTATAACTAACAATCAAACCATTGATTTCAATTCAAATTATGCTCACCTCTCAATAATTAAGTTGACAACATACACAAATGTTTCTAAGAAGATCGAACTTACTAAATAAAAGATAAATCCTAAAATCTACTCAAGTATTAGTTGACCTCCTTCTCTTTTCTTGATATTGATCTCTCCATGTCAAAATTTCTTAATTCTACTATTAAATACCTCTTAAATTTTACATATATGTTAGAAATTAAGTTTACTATCTATACATATAAATTTTATTTTAATCCAATTAAAAAAATACGAAATATCTTAGAAATCTTCACTAACCTTCAAAGTTTTGTTTTTGAGACTTTAATCTAGTTAGACTTCAATAACCTTTAATCTAACCATTTGACCATATTCAAATTTATAGCATGTAATAAAAACAACTACAATGACAAATCCACAAATTTTCACTTGTAGATCTATTACTAAATTCAAAAAATTCTTCTAAATATAAGTCATTTTTTTATTTCAAAAAACTAAATTCATTGAAACAATCTTGATTTGGAAAAGCTCTTACAAAGTCATTAAAAATTCAAAATTCTCAAATTCATGCTTAAAAAAAATCCTATAAAGTCTTTTCTTAAATTTCAATCTTTGATTTGCAAAAAAAATTGTAAAATTATTGTACATATGTAGTTTTGTACCTTGAAGTCTGATTTTGACTTTGGATTATAATTTGTCTTTTTGGATATTAATTCTTTTTTTATTGAGATAATTTTTGCTAAAATCAACTCTTAGCTTTTATATATATATATATATATATATATATATAACCCTATATCTTTTTATTTTTCTAATCTATTTTATTTTGTCTTATTTATAATCCTATAAAGTAAATAAAAGCCTACTTTGCAAAAATACAACCTTTATACTTTTAATTTTACTACCTTTTGACTATTATCTATATTTCTAAGCTAATTTTCTATAAAATTTTGAAATAATTTCTTCTATAATATAATATTTTTGATATTCTTTCACTTATAAGCTATGTTACATCACAACAATGGATGAATCAAGTTATGGAACAATATTTGAAATGTACCATCAATTAATATCAAAACAATTAGACAATTCTTTTGCTATTAGTAGAATTTGTATATAATAATTTGGTACATTCTTCTATTAAATATTTTTTTCAATTAATTATGATTATCATCTATAATTTAATACTTTTGACTTTTCAAAAGTTGATAATTTTGTGAAAAAAGATTTGACGAATTGTTTATTAGAGCTACATGCAACAAAGAAGGTACAATTAAATGAAGTTCAAGAATAACAAAAGATTAATGCAGATGCTCATCACAAAAATAACTATAATTCAACATGAATAATAAGATATGATTATTTTATTGCAATATCAAGTCTACTTGTCATTAAAAGAAGTTAGACTATCATAGACTTAGATCTTTTCTATTTGTGAATAATTTAATTTTGTTTCTTATTGATTACATCTATTGGAGTCTGTGAAGATCTATCTTATATTCTATGTGTCTTTTCTTAAGCCATATAAGACAATGAATATTTCAAAAAAAAAGACAAATGCCACTTTTTCTTATAGAAGTGGATAATAATCAAGAGTTTGAGGTAGAAAAAATCTTAAATTTAAGGTAGTATCAAAATAGATTAAAATATCTTATTCATTGTCATAAATATGATATTAGTGAATGTACATAGAAGCCAACAAAGAATCTTACAAATGCAACAAAGAGAGTTGATGCCTTTCATCAATTACATCCATCAAAACCAAAATAAAAATAAAAAAAAATCTATGAATAATGATGATTGTTCTTCATAAAACTTGTCTTTAAAAAAAATAAAAAAAATAATATCATAGACATACATATTTCTTTTAATAATTATCAATATAATTAGGTAAAAATATATTAAAGTAGATTAATTTTATAATATTTTTTAAAATAGCTTCCTAGAAGCTTCATAGATGCAATTTTGACTATATTCGTGTTTGTAATTAATTGGTAGATATAAAACTTTGTCAACAAATTAATCACATAACATACATATTGGTAGCTTGTAGAATAAATTAATTATGTAGTGGACATATAAAAAACTTGCTTTGCAAATTAAGATATGTAATTTGCAAAGTCACTATATGTGTTAGAGGTTCTATAGAACATCATCATATAACTCTTAGTTGGATAGTATATATAGAGGCAAGAGTAAAGTTTTTTTTCACTTTTCTCAATGCCTTTCTAGTTCTTAGTCTTATTTGAAGAGTTTTTAATCTTTTTATTTTTAGTAATAGCCATTCTACTTCAATATATTACCATCTTTGAGTGACTTTCTAATCTTTTTAAATAACATAAGAGTGTATTAATTTTTTTTCTTTGAAATTCATGTCTTTCAAACTATGGCAAGTTCAAATAATTTAAACATCTTTTTTTTTTCTTAAAAACTTGATTTAATTCTATTTTTTTATATAATATGTCAAATAATTTGAAACATCTTTTTTATCAAATTTATTAAACTTGTTAACCATTGCTTGCAATTCTTTTGTTGCCAAAGCTTCTTTGCAATAATTATATTTTTATTATTCTATAGATAATATAAATTCTTGAAATATACTTGTAATGGTTGAATCCATGTACATATCTTGTCTTCTAATAGAAAAATTACTAGAATCTTCATTCAAAGTTCTATTCAAAGCTCTTATTAATGTTTCAACTTCAATTTTTTTTTTTTTTTTTTTTTTTTTTTTTCTATCAAATCCAAATAATCATAAATAAATTCTAATTCTTTCCACTTCAAACCTTTATATTAGATTCAGTGTTTATGTTGTATTATGCATTTTTTTTTTAAAAAATACTTTCATTTCTTAACTATAGAATATAACTTTTATTTTACAAAAAATAAAGAAGTGATTGAGAGAAAAAATCCTTAATTTTTTGAAGTGTCTACATTTTTTTTTATCTTAATATTAATCTACCAATAATTATATCTTTTTATTTTATTTTTTAATTTTCTTAAACTTTATAAAAATATTTTAAATTAAATTAAGTATTAATTTATAAAAATTTATATCAAAATAATTTTTATTGATCTTCAAAATTCAAATTCTAAGGTCCTTATTTAATTTAATTTTAATAACCTTTAATTTGATTTTTTGATTGAACTTAAATTTACAAAACACATTTGAATTAAAAAAATTTATAATCTTAAAAAAATTTACTTATCAATCTATTGTTATGTTTATTTTTTTTAATTTCAAATCATTTAAAACATCTTTTAATTATCAAAAGCCTTTAATAATTAAATATTAATTCAAATCGGCCAAAATCAATACTTAAGTAAATTTCATAAATTTTGATTTCTAATCTTATTCTTTAATTAATAAAAGAACTCTAAAGTTGCCATAGATGCATGGTATCATATTACATGAAGTTTGCTTGGGAATACACCAGACACTTGGCTATAAAAGGTAAAATTGTATTTATAAGTATTCAAAAAATCTTAATAGATTTCAACCATGTAAATACAAAGAAATTAGAATTTCAATACAAAAGGTTTAGAGTCAATACAAAGTACTCAAATACACTCTTCTTATTAACCTCAAGCAAGTACAAACTTAAATTGCTTTATTACTTTGACCTCATCTTGCTCCAACTAGTAGATTTATAGATATTATAAAAAACTAATCAATCCTAAACTACCAACTTCTGGTATTTCCTTATACCAATGATTGAATATTTGCATAAATTCTAAATCACTAGTGTAAACCTTGACTTTGAATAATAATTACAAAGTCTTCATAAAACCTAAGGAAACAAGCTTTATGCCTTTGGAACAAACTTGCTGCTAACTCTTTAATCTCTCTTACTAATCTCCACAATTCTCTCATACTTTACCTTCCATAACCATTTTAAAGGCTAGAGGTTTGATTTTGATTCCGACCTACAAATGGTTGTTTCATAGGTATCAATTCAACTTATCCTAGGAATTTTTAAAGACAATCCTATTCTCACTTTTATCTTAATATTAATCATATCAATCATTAACCTTATCTATCTTAGTTTTACTAATTTATGGCCTTTCTAAAGTAATAAAAGAGTTTCTATAGCTTAAAAAGAAAAATTCACAATTAATTTTTATCTATTAGCTATTAAGACAAGTAAATAATCTTAAAGACTTTTATAAAGTCCTTCTTAATTATCTTAAGTTCTTATTAAACAAAGATGGTTGAATATTATTATTTTATTTATTTTTAATATTTTCATCATATAATTGTGTTACAACATGATAACAATTTTGTACCTTAAGATTTGATTTCAATCCTAATTTACAATTGGTCCTCTTTAAATATCAATTTTTAACTTTTAAGTTAATTTTTGCTAAAAATTGCACTTAACTTTCATTTCAAATATACTCATATATATATATATATATATATATATATATATTTAATATAATTTATTTTATCTTTTTATAGACTTATAAATAAAAAAATAGATAAAAATTAGAAAGGTAGTAAATTTGCTAATGTTTTTTAATGCTATATAACCACATTAATATTAAATATGTTTAGAACATAATATTGTTTTCTTTAGTAATTGCTCATCTTTCTTTTATAATAAGAGTACTTTTAATTACTCTGATTCTTAAATTATTTGTTGACACCTATTCTAATTTAGATCTAAATTAACATATTACAAAAGAAGAAAATTGATTCAATTGGCATTGCAAAGTTTTTGTGCTCCAAATAATTCAATCCTTCATTGGCAAAGAGAACATCTTTTTGGAGCTGTGCATTGTATTTCAACATTATATATATAATAGAATCTTTTTTTGTTTGAGATTGCAGAGGTTCATGATTTTAGACAAATAAAATTTAGCGATATAATCAAATTAGGCATAATATTTGTAAATGTACAAATTAAAAGTAAGTTTGAGGATAGACAACTCACAAATAAAAAGAATCCAAAATAATAGTAAAATTGTGATTAGCAACCATATAAAGAACATTAGCCAATTTGTTTTTTTTTAAAAAAGAAGAAAATATGAGCAAAAGAAAGAGGCATATTATTAATTGGTTGTCAACAAGAAAGCCACTTAAGGTGTAGCAATATCAATTTGGGATGTAGCATTAAGAATCTTTTATATTTTATAAAATATTATATTTATTTGAAGCTTATTTTAATTTATTTTAACAATAAAATAAAAATTCAATAAACATATTATTTTTACATAATATTTTTTTAAAGATACCAAATTTCTTGCTAAGATAGAAATATATATATATATATATATATATATATATATATTATAAAAAATAATTAGAATTTTTAGAATATTTATTTTTTAAAAATAGTTTGAAAATAGAAACAATAAAATTTAAACTATTATAAATTGGAAATTTCCTAAGACAATTTTAAAAGTTTAAAACTTCTTAAAATTTGTTAATTACTATCTTAATATTCAAAACTGATTTTTTGATCAAAAGTAGCATATTTTTTATTTTTTATAGAAGATAATAAAGCTAAAGGGAGGAATAATTATTATTCTATAAAAAAAAATTATTAAAATTTTAAAATTTTAATTGATATTAAATAATATATAAATATGGTTGAATACATTTGGTTTTGAAATTTGAAAAAAAATAAAGAAATTAATATTTCTTTTATATTAACTTTTTAATGATATTATAAATATTATAAAACTAATATTTCTTTTATATTAACTTTTTAATGATATTATAAATATTATAAAACTAATATTTCTTTTATATTAACTTTTTAATGATATTATAAATATTATAAAACTAATATTTCTTAATTTTATATATAGATGTTATAATTTGTTTTGAGTAGAACATTTATGATATGTAACTATCATGGATATATATCTATTCATTACCTAGATAAATAAAATTAGATAAAAGTAGATTAATTTCATAATACCTATTAGAAAAGCCTTTTAAAAGCTTCTTAGATGCTAATTTGACTTTACATATGTTTATAGTTGATTAAAAACTTGGTCAACAAGCTATCCATATTTCACATGTACTAGTAGCTTATGGAACTTGCTAACTTTGTGGCAACCATATAGAAAACTTATGTTGCAAGTCAAGATACATGTCATGCAAAATCAACATGTTTTTGGAGGTCCTATAGAATGTCGCCACATATATCCTAAGTAGATAGTATATATAGAGATAAAAATAAAGCCTTCTTCACTCTTGTCAATTCTTTTCTTGCTTCTAATCTAGATTCAAGAATTTCTAATTTCCTTGTCTTTTGGCAATAGCCATTCTAATTTCCTTTTAATATATATACTTCTTTATTTTGATTTTTTTATACTTATTTATTTACTTTCATCAAGTTCTTATCCCTGATAAATTAACAAAAATATACTTATAATATCAAAGCCATGTCTTTTCTTGATTAAGAGTAGATTATCTCTTTTTTTTATAAGACATAAGCGTATTAGAAGTTGCAGATAACTCTCTTTTAAACTGATATTGTTTTTAGTGTCTTCTTTGATATATAATCCTTTCTTCTATAAGACTTAAGCAAAATTAGATATTTTTTTAAGTATTATCATGGCAGAGCTTGTTGAAATGAAGAGTGTAATGGCACAAATGTAAGAACAATTGAAAGAATTAATGCTTGTAATACATAAAATTTTAATATATTACTTTTAATATATGGACTTTTTGATCAATTGAATCAAGCTAACATCTATACAAAAATAGATCTATAAAAAGCATACAATCTGGTATGCATTAAAAAAAGAGATGAATTGAAGACTACATTTTCAATCAAGTATGGACATTTTGAATATAATGTCATACCTTTTGGACTTAGAAATGCACCACCAACTTTTCAACATCTTCTGAATGATGTTTTTTGAGAATTTTTGGACAATTTTGTTGTTTGTTTTTTACATGACATCTTAATCTATTCTAAGAATATAAAAGAATATGAACTTCATATTTGTTATGTCTTATAAAAATTAAGAAATGTAAGAATCTATGTTGTGAGTCATCAAATTAACTCACTTTTTGTTTTAGGATAAAAATATGCATTTACAATGCTTTAAATCACAATATATAGTGAATAGTATAGAAATACTTAGAAAAATAGAAAATTAGAATATTAGTAGTGGAAATGGAGTCTTAATAAGTCTTGGACGTAATTATTTTTGTTGGTTTAGTATTTTTATTTATTGTTGAATATTAGGGATTATTATTAAGAAAAATATTTATATTGGTCTTTTATCTATATATAATACTTATAAAAACTATAAATGTTAGTAGTTAGAAGAAGCATGAGAAAGAACCTCATGTCATTTTAATCACTGATATAAAAAATAAGATTTATAGTGGATTTAAATTGATTTTTATTATTATAAAAAATCACCAATGTAGAAAAATATAGCCTTAGATGGATATTAGAATTTTAAAATATTATAGAATTTTTTAAATTTTATTTAGAATTTTATTTAGAATTTTTTAGGAATTTTTAGAGTAATTTTCAAGATCTTTGTAAAAATGAGTTTTACCACTTTGTGAGCCTTTATGAAGAAATGGAGTAAGATTTGAAGGCCATAAAAGACTTGTAAGCTAATTGGATGTTTTTGAATACCATGGTGAGGTCAAAATTGCAAAAATATTGGTTCTTCTGGTAGAAAATAAGAAGACCAGTAGCTAGTGTAGTCCTTATAGGAAGGGAGGTGCACAAGGTCCATATGGGTTGTAGCTCCTTGAAGGTAGTTAAGAGGATAAGACTAAGGCCTCGTGGCCTCTCTTAGACATCCATATATACTACATGTGAATCTTGGTGAGGCTCAAATCCTTGATCTATAAGCAAGTTATCTTTAAGGTAAAATATTTTCACTTCACTTTTTAATTATTTACTTCAAATCTTTAAAACTTCATAACTTATTCATAGTAATTCGGATTTATATGTTTTTTATGTCATTGGAAAGATAATAAAATTTTATATTTAAAAATATATTTTTTAATTTTTTAATTTTATTTTTTATTGAATAAAAATATAAAGAACAAACTCTAAATTGGTTTTAGGTGTTGTAATTGCTTCATATCATTTATTTCAATTGCTTTGTGGTTGTTCTTCTTTTCTTCTTGTTATTTGCTTACTTCACTTTATACTACCAATTACAAGCAACTCTCAATTGAGGCCATCTTGTAACTTGATTTGAAAAGTGAAAATTTACACTCATATATACTAAGATAGAAAAGTGTGTATTTAATACTACTCAAGTTGATTTCTTAGATTATATCATTTCAAATGATGGACTTATCATAAATCCTAAGAAAGTTTAAACTATTATGGATTTGAAGATTCTAAAAATGATATGAAGTGTCTAATATTTTTTGAGCTTTTCTAACTACTATTAAATCTTTATCAAAGACTTCTTTCAAGTTACAACTCTAC
Source organism: Physcomitrium patens (assembly GCF_059467195.1). Taxonomy (NCBI): domain Eukaryota; kingdom Viridiplantae; phylum Streptophyta; class Bryopsida; order Funariales; family Funariaceae; genus Physcomitrium; species Physcomitrium patens. The sequence goes on along the minus strand of NC_143415.1, from coordinate 11,414,003 downwards.
TTATACGTTTGACTCATAAAGATAAACTTCAATGAAATCAAGAAGTGGAAACAACATTTGAAGCTTTAAAGACAATCTTTGTTTTTGCACCAATTTTGTATTGTATTGACTTCTCCAAGGCATTCTTTATAGAAACAAACACATCAGACTTTGGTTTGGATGTTATATTATCACAAATAAGAATAGATGATAAACTTCACCTAATAGCTTTTCATTCTAAGAAATTTTTAGCAGTTAAGATTAACTATGAAATCCATGATAAAGAGCTTCTTGTAATTGTGGATTCTTTTAAAAAATGACATCATTATTTAGAAGGTGCTTTCAATCTAATCACTATATATATAAAAATCATAAGAATCTCAAATGCTTCATGTCTACACATGTTTTGAATTATCGCCAAGTAAGTTTGAGCATATCCTTATCAAGATTTGATTTTAAGATATCATATTGGCTTGAAAAATAATAAGATTTTTTAGACATCCTTTTTAGTTATTCTTATCTCATATCAAAAGAAGGAGATGCATCTTTTGATCAATATAAAATGATTCTCTTGAAGTCCAAGTATTTTTATCTTTGAATTATGAAAACAACATTGATTATTGATTCAACCTTTGTCTAATAAATTCAATCAAGTATGTCTTTTCATCTTTTTGTTCATGATATCAAAAATCCTTCTTTTGAGTCTCATGATGCTTCCAAATTTAAATTCAAAAATAATCTACTTTATTTTGAAGAATGCCTATATGTTCCAAAAAGAAAAGTACATTTATGTATTCTTTAAGCACCCCATAATTTTCAAGTAGTTGGACGTATTGGATATAAAAATACTTTAGAGTTAATATCTAGAAATTTTTGGTGGCCTCAAATGTGGAAGGCAGTCAAAGATTTTGTTCAATCATGTGATGTTTTTTGAAGATCAAAAACTCCACGTCATTGACCTTATAGTCTTCTTCAGCCATTACCTATTATAGAACAATCATGGTCTTCTGTTTCTATGGATTTTATTATGGATCTTCTAATCTTAGGTTGGTATGATTCTATATTTGTGATAGTAGATTATTTTACGAAGATGGTACATTTTGTATTATGTACAAAATTATCAAAGGTGAAGAAATAGTCAAGCTTTTCGTTGATAATATCTATCGATATCACGGATTATCGAAAGATATTATATAAGATAGGAAGACTCAATTTGTATCAAGATTTTGGAGAATCCTTTTAAAGATTTTAAAGGTAGACATAAAGCTATCTTCAACCTTTCATCCTAAAACTGATGGATAAATAGAATATATAAATCAAGTTTTGGAGCAGTATTTAAGGTATATGATTAATTACCAATAAGACAATTGAGAAACTCTTTTGCCATTAGCAGAATTTGCTTATAATAATATGGTGCATTCTTCTATGTAATAAATTTCTTTCTTTACTAATTATAGTTATCATTCACAATTTGATACTTTTGACTTTTCAAAAGTTAATAATTGTGTAGTGGAAGATTTGGCAAATCAATTGTCAAAGCTACATATAACTATAAAAATGTAATTAAAGAAAGCTCAAGAAGAATAAAAGTTCAATATAGGTGCCTATTAAAATGAACAACCATAATTTAATGTATGTCACAAGATATGGTTACTTCATTGTAATATCAAAATTACTTATCTTTGTGATAAGTTGGACTATTGCAGGCTTGGATCTTTTCTTATTTTTCAATAAATCAACAAATCCAACTACTTATCGATTACATCTATCAGAGTCAATGAAGATTCATTCTATCTTCTATGTGTCTTTTTTTGAATCATACAAAATTGTAAACATACTAAGAAGAAGACAAGTTCCACCTCCTCTTATAGAAGTAGACAATAATGAAGAGTTTGAAGTAGAAGAAGTTCTAGACCTAAGGCGATGCCAAATAAATTGAAATATCTTGTCTATTGACGCAAACATGATATTAGTGAACGCATGTGGAAGCTAGCAAAGAATCTTGTAAATTCAACAAAGATAATGGAGGCTTTTCATCAACAACATCCATCAAAACCAAGATGAAGGATAACAAATCTTTATTATGAATGAAACACAATTCAGGAAAGAATGCATTCTATCTTCTATCTTTGTTTGTAATTTTTGTATAATTGTGGCATCAAGGAGATGGAGAAGCAACAATTGGAAAACTCAACTGAAGAGCCATCATTTACTAACTCATTGGATGACATATTGTGATTAAAATTAAAATTGAAATTTTTAGAGATAAGAATAAAGCCTTCTTTACTCTTGTTAACTCCTTTCTTGCTTCTAATTTAGATTCAAGAGTCTCTAGTTTCCTTGTCTTTTGGCAATAGCCATTCCAATTTCCTTTTAATATATATACTTCTTTATTTCGATTTTATTATACTTATTTATTTACTTTCATCGAGTTCTTGTCCCTAACAGAAACATGGTCATCATACATTTTATAATGCGTGCATGCTTAATAAAATCATTTATTCTTTATATCTAGCAAATTATTTTTTATTCAATCATATTCATAGTAATTATTAGTTTAAAATTAAATGCATCTAAAATTGAACACTTCTTATTTCTAAACTAAGATGACATTTTATCAATAATATATTACTTTGTAAACTATATTTATTTTTGTATAAATTATACAACGTGCAATCAAAAGTTTCTAAAAGGAGAACGTCATTTAGACGACCATGTCAAGCTGAAAACAAATGCACAAGTGTGAGCAATCTCCACACAAACACACAAACACGTATATTTAAAGGATGAGTTGGGAGAAACCACCGCGGGTACAGGGCCCCAAGGGGAGACGACGCACCAACTGAAGATCACGAGAGAGCACAGATCGAAGAAAAGCGGGCATGGGCAGCTTTCAGTGCCCGGAGAAAACAATTGCAACACTGCCCTTACCTGGAAGGAAACTTTCTACGCTGCCCGCAGCGCGTGCGGAGGGAATCCTGCGCGCAATACCTCCACCAATCCCTCTGTCCGCACGGGAGGCGAAGCGAGGCCGGAAGATAGTTTAGATTCAGCGCCGTGCAATCCAGCAATCGGGTGAGAACGACTAGGCCTCATGTCTGCAATCGCACGCTCTGGGTTTCTATTGTGTCGCATCATCTACGTTTCTCTCAAATCTTACAAATCCGAGAATGGGTGTTTTGGGGGGGGGGGGGGTTGCAAAACCGACTGAGTCATCACCGGCTACAGTTTTCTACCCCTAGTCTTCTGTAATCCACCATCACTTGTAGGCGTAGTTGTAGATTCCACTCCCCAACGCTACCACCTCCCTCCTCCTCCTCCCTGCTTTCCCTACACGCTGCTCAGCTTCGTTACTCGACGACTCCAAAGGCTTTTTTTGTTTTTAATTTCAGAACGAGAATTATTCAACTGCAATGCGCTAGTGAAGGATGAAATTTGCTCACCCATTCCTTCTAAATGTGCGGGTTTGGTGGCTTGATGGAAGGGCGAGGGTGATTGAATGTTGGCGTTCGGGGAGGAGGTCGTCGCTGTGAGTCGCATGGTGTGGGTACTTTTCAATTTTTATTTTTGTTGTCCGTCTGCCTTCTGTCTGCCCTTCGCTCTTCCTCTCTTCGTTGTCAGTTGGGGAGTTAGTCAAGTCCTATTTCTTCCCGGGAGCTAATTGTGGGAGCGCTTGTTTTGCTTCACCATCGGCAGGTTGTAAAGCTCTCTGAGTCGGTTCGGTTTGGTATGAGAATTGGTTCCTGTGGGACTAGGATTTTGGCAGAGGACTCGTGGGGGATTGTGCCCCGATTCGGACTCCGGTTGGAACCCTTCTGGATGATTCCGTGTTGCATTGCAGTTTGGGTGTGGGTTGCGGAATTGAGAGATGGGTTCGGCTTGAGTACTGAGTTGGGAGCTTAGCGGCGACGTAATGATTGGGTTCTGCTTTTATTATTTGGTTTGCTTTGTTATTGGTGTGGTTAATGGTGTGTTCTCGAGTTTGGGCGTGGGCATTTAGCACTGGGATGCCATCAAATCCTCATTGTGTGAGTGCACGCATTGCCATGCTGCCAGAAAATTTGATAGTGTCCTGTGTGGGAGAGCTTTGGTGGAGGTATTGCGCGCAGGATTCTCGGGTCCTGTGTTACTCTTTTGTTGCTCCGTGTCGTCGCGGACGTTTCTTACAACAGGGCAAGGAGTCGAGTAACCCTAGATTAGTTAGACGAAGCTTTGGTTGTATGCTCAGTACCTGATTGCCTGACTTGAAGGGCGGCATTGTGATCGTCTAAATTGTGTGTGGAATGTTGTAGGGATTGGAGGCGAAGGGAGCGATTTGTTGTCTACGGTTAGTCTGAGACAGGTTTTAGAGTTGCGGCAGCTTTGTTATAGGAGAAACAAGATGGTTACAGCCAGGAGTTGAGAGTGTCATGGACGTAAACCCCCTCCGCTGCAATGAGTGCGTCACCACATAAGCCTCCTCCCAGGTATCGTCACAACTCTTGTTTTCCGAATCTCACAAACTTTCCTACTCAACCAAAATACATAGTGATTCATTAACTCATACGGCATTTGGAACGGTTTCGTTGAGACCCTCTCTCCGGGGGGCATGTCTAGACATCTATCGTGTAAGTAGCGTTCTTAAAGGGACCAATTTTGGAATGCACTATGCTGAGCTTGTTCTCAACCTGAGGAAGATTTTGAAAACAGTTGTCCCCTCCGCGTTGATAGTTTTTGTGGAGCTTCTTTTGAGGCTCAGTTAATCAACCTTAAACAAGTTGTGTCTTATCCAGCACTGAATCTGTACGGGGTGGATTTTTGTGCACACTCAAGGCAAGCTAGTAAGTAAAATGCACAGTTAAGAACATAGTTGAAATTCGTACCTAAGAACTGTCGGATCAGGTCTGCCTATTGTAGCTTGGGCTTTCGTCTATTATTGAATTCTAGACAATGATGCAGGCAGTATGTCCCTGTATTGTGGTTTTAGCGTCAGTAATCGACAACAAACTCGTGTCTTGGCTGCGTAACCATTCATCTGTGGAGATTCCAGTGGATACTCTTATTCAAGAAGCACTCTCTCAAGTTCTAAAGTTTTGACTTATGCTATTCTTGATGCTCTTCTTACTATTATTGCCTAATTTGACTTGCATTCACACTCGGGAGACAACGAGACCAATTACATCTTCATCAGGGACTGCATAAAACACAATTTACAACGGTTTAATTTGCAAATTCGATGATAAGTACACTTGATTTGCGATTATGAAATTCTTTCTTTGTTTTTTTGTGGTGCAGCAATGTCACTTGTCGCTACTGGGCAACATCAGGGACTTGCTTTTTTGGTGATCAGTGCAACTTCGCTCATAATCCTGCTGATAGAGCTGCGTCAGGAAGATCTGGTGAGTTGCACGTCTACCTCTTAGTAAAAACATGATTGCAGTGGTACAAGTTCCTTGATATATAATCATCGGTAAATTAGGTTTAAGAATGTTTGCGGTGGCATAATTCATAACTAGACCTCGCCGAACTAGGCACATGTATTCCATGTAGTGGCTGGGATTCCTCCAGGTTTTGTCACAAAGAGGTTTCTTTTGAAGAAGCCTGATCACTTTAGAACCTTACTTGGCTGTTTGCAGCTCGTAACAGGTTTTAAGTTTCTCCCCGTTTTTTGCATTGAGGATGCCGTATGTATGTTAATATAATCGTGTAGTGTACAAGATTATCATTTCAACTGAGACACTAACTCGTAACTGCAGTTGGTGGCAGCAGCTGGAATGCTTTAACTTTAGGCATTGCTTGTCTCTAACTTTTGTTGTTCCCCGGGTGTCTCAGTACCTAAGCGTGAGAAGGCCTGCAAAGAACTTCTTCTCACTGGTTACTGCAAGGTCCGTTTACTCAGAAGTGATCACCATTTCTGTGATGTACTAATGATTTAAGTAAATTAGCCGATAGGGTCATACCCGTCTTTTAGCCGTATAACTTGCTTTTATGTGGTGATGCTTGTCTCTTGATAATGTTTGTTATGATGACATTATTGGGGTGGTTACCTTTTAAGCTGGTGTTCCAGAATGAGAAAAATGGATGCGAATACAATCATGAGATTCCAGGCGTAATTCGTGCAGGGTAAGATTTTTTGTTATAGTTTTTATTGATATATTTTTGAATCCAGAAATGACCCTCTACACTCTGCGGTTGACATACTTTCAGAGTTTGTTCCGTCCAAACTCCAATTATAAACCTTTTTTGAAGACTTAAATGATGTCCGAACTTACAAGCTAGGCTCCATTGTTGATATGTTACTGAAGCACCCGCCTCGGTTTAACCTATATTTGAGTTTTTGGAGGCCATACTGTATGTCTATTCTGGCCCAATTACACTAGGCTCAAAGTGTAAATTTTCTAGGCAGTTTAGCCCTTACTCTCTCAAAGTTTAGTTCTCACAGGGGTCTCTAACAGACAAACCCAAAAATAATAAAAATATTTGATTGGAGATGTATGAACTGAAACTTAGACCATCTTCTGGTTTTCTGGATTGCTGCAGACCTCCTTCTGCATCCTCCTCAACCACTACCAACGTGGCAGCTTCACCAGTGTTTTCGTCCTGGCCGTCAACGACATCAACTACCCTTAGCCCGGGCAGGACAGCTGGTGAAACTCTCCTGACGAATTAATTATTACTGCTCTTAGATGTATACTAGCAGTCCGTCTCATATCCATATCTTTCCCCAACGCATCACCCTTAAGTCAGCATCATTTCACATACAACGTATCCATACACAATTTCGAGGAATGGGCAGGTTAATTACATATCTAAATTTGACTCCAACTGAGAGTATTGAACATTGTTACCCGCACTCGCTTCAAATTTCACAATACTGTGATTATTTGTCTGTACGCAGCTGCAATCAGGAATAATAGGCTACCGGTGTCTGCCCCAGCATTTGTTCCTGCAGCAGTGGCAGCAGCCCAGAGAGCCTCTTTGAGTGCTTGGGGTGGTGTGACCCCTGGTAGTGGGAAACGTACCGCGGTGACTTCACAAACCACCCTTACATCTACTTCTCCAACACAGAATGACATCATTAGTGTATCATCAGGTCAGACATCTGTTGATGCTCAAACAACCTCAGATTTAGCAGCTCTGGTTCAAAAAGCTGAAGTCAGGATAGCTCCAGTTACCGTTTCCAGTGGTGTGTCTGTTAGCACCCCGCTCTCCTCCACATTTAGCAATTCTTTGCTGAACGCACAACCCTTCATTCCTAGCCTTTCTTCTGCAAACAGTGGAAGCTCAAATGGGCCTACTCAAGGAGCAAGTGTCGGTAGTGCAAATGCAACACCGTTTGTACCATCAGGGGGATCAGTTGCCTCAGCAATTAGTGCTGCTCCATTTATACCAAGATCAAGGCAGCACCTCGTTACTGGAGCAACAACGGGAGGGGTACCAGCCAGCATTGATAGGGCTTTACAACCGGCTAATCAGTCTCTGGTGGCATTAGACGGGTCTGTACCCCAACAGCAACTTCAAATGAGGCAACAGCTGTCGCCACAAATGCAGCAGCAAATACAACATCAAGCTGCTGCTCAAGCCCAAGTGCAAGCTCAGGCCCAGGCACAAGCACAAGCACAAGCTCAAATGCTTGCCGCTGCAGCTCGCAGCATGGGTGGAAACGTGCTTAACAACAATCAGTACGTGGGGATGGAGGTGCCTATGGTCATACCTTCCTTTCGCTTGCCTGATGGGGACGATCCTGCTCTTGGCATGACAGCTATGTCTCCCCCTAATCCAGCGTTCTTGGCCAGGTGTGTCTATGATGTCAATAATGGGGATTTCTGTTACTTGCCTCTGTTTCTTTTTTTCTTTTTCTGACACCCGTATATTCTGTTAAGTTTTGTTGGCAAGTAATCTGTTAGGAATCAGTAATTGAGTTTACCTTCTCGAATATGGCTTCATCACAAGTTCTTGTGTTTTTGGCATTGAAATAATCTCATCAAATTAAGACGAGCTGTTAGCTCGAAAGAAAACATAATTCCTATTAATTTTGGGAACCTTGTTTGGAGAATTTGTGCTTGGTACATGGTCTACTTTAGTGCACAGATCAACATTTGGCTGTTTGGCAGTTTTTAGTTTGTTGTAACAACTGTAGACATTTCGCCGTAGGATGCTGACACTTTTTGATGTTGATGGCAATACGGAGTCAAGGTCTTGGTAGTTTGGCATTACCTGATGCAATTACGTTAGCATTGTCTGTGAGATGTATGAATAAACTTTATTATTTATTATTATTTTTCATAGGTTCCTTTTGCATTGCCACAACAAGTACATGATCCTTAGCGGTACTAGAGTTCTGTGAGGAATTTTTCCTTCAGTTTCTTAACTCCATACTTTTTGATTTCTGAAACTAGTCCCCTCACAAACAAGTCTTCCCGCACCTCATCCCCCTAATCAAAATATGATTATGAATACATGATCGATACATCTTGACTTTGTAGTCAAATCATATCTTTCTTCTCATAGCAATGGTTACGATACTTGATCTTGTTGGCCAGGGTTGGGGGTAGTGGGGATCTCTCTGTGCTCCCGCCTTCAGATGCTATGACTAGTATGGGAATTGTTGGGGATGAAAGTGGAGTCTTACAAGTGGATAGCAGTTCTCCGTTTGCTCACAATTACGGTGGGGGCCTGCCGTCTCTATCCTTTGTCAGGGCACAACTACATCAGCATATGCAAAACTTGCAGTTGCAGCAGCAGGTATTTCCTCTTGTTAGATGTGATGTTAGGTGTTTGCAGCTGCTCGGTGATTGTGGCTACCTTATCACAATCGTGTCTGAGCATCCTATTATTTCTGATTTTAGTGATATATTCCATGTTTTTCGCTCCAATTTCGGTTTCGTGTAGTTCCTTAACTAGTAGCTGACCATTTTGTATTATAATCATTTGTGTAATTAGAATTTTTGTTGATTTCAGCATCAGGTTTTCTCTGGCCAGTCATCGCTTTACTCTTTACGCCCACCACAGAGAACAGGGGCTCAAACTCCTGAGAAGCAGCAGCAGCAGCAAATGTTGAGCACACAGTCGGAGGTAGCATATTAATTGTTCCCTGTATCTTCAGTGGAGTTTTATTGGTATTTCTGGGAGAATGGTAATCTCAATCTTTTAGAAATGTGCCTGGAAGGTATTTTGAACCGCCTCGTCTCATAAGAAATTTTACTGACTGCAGCAACAATCTCAATCACCACCATACTCCTTACGGGTTTCACAAAGTTTAGGCGCCCAAACCGCTGAGAAGTCTCTATTTCTTGGTTCACAAGCGGAGGGGAGTGGCTTTGTGCCATCTTCATTAGCACTCCTTAGTGAAAAACAAGTGCAAGAACACATGAGTCCTTCTCCTGAAAGACAAGAGTCTGATCAGCTCTCTATGCAATCCTCAGAATCCAACGGTCCACAGCAGTCAACTCAGCAATCAGGGCAGATTCAAAATTCGCAGCAGCAATCATCATTAGAACAACACCATCATCAACAGCAGGTGCTCTGAAAGACAGAACTGTATTTTCTTATCATAAGCGTAGTTAGCTCACCTTGACTGCTTTAGTGGACGTGTTGTTTGTGCACAAATGAGGATTTTTTTTTTATTATTATTTATAGATCTACACTTGGTTAGCACTTATTTTTCATTTGCAAGTCGTGGTTATGGTATTCTAAATACCTCTGGGTCGGAGCTGTGTGATTAGGTGCAAATTCAGCAACATCTACAGCTACAGGCACTGCAACAACAGCAAATGCGTCATAGAATGCAGCAACAATCGCATCAATCGCAGCAATCGCAACAACCGCAACACTTTCAGCAACAAGCTCAGGTTCTATGCATGGGCTTCACATGATAAGATTAATAACTTCATTTTACACCTTGCCTGGAGGAGTTGCCCTGTTAGGGATGTTCTTTTGACTTGATAGAATCACGGGTGGAGGTAGCGCTAACTCTTCACCACTTTGTATCTTGGTTGAAGTTTCGAAGGAGTTGAATTTGGTTTGAAGTTGACAAACAACTTGAACCTCGCTTGTATTGTCAAGTCTAATTCAGATGTAGAATTCGAGGGAAATTTATTAGTTGCTTATTTTGACGACGTTGTGTTGTTTTTAGGGCCAACGGACTCTTTCTGGTACTGGCTACAGCCAGCAAAGGTTGCCATCTATGAGATCAGCTTCTCCAGTTTCTGGAGTTTCTACGGTCGCAGCTGCAACACATGGTGGAGCCACTTATTTCTTAGGCCCTGGCCAAGGTATCAGCAGTCTGTCACATGCATTTAGCTCACCGAATTCGCGCAATGAATCTCGTTCTGCGAGGAGCCAGTTTCCCGCTGGTACTGCACCCTTGGGGTCAAGGTTCATTTCAGATCAATTACGTGAGGAGCTCCGACGGCGCCACACTTTGATTCATGCCCAGGTATACACCTAAACGTAGACTTGAAGATGCTTACTCAACATTGATTAGAGCGCTTGTGTTATATGATGGAACATTCAGTCTTTTGAAGTAATCATCTGTGATCTTGGAATTCTATTCGAATATTGTGCACTAGAGGATAGAAAACACCCTGAGCACCCTTCTCTGATGTAGTCTTCATTTGTACATGCTCAACAAGTATTGTAATGATAACCAGACGGTCAACATTAGCTTCATGAAGCTTCTTATATCTGTAATGTGAGGAGAAAGGATATAGACTTGTTGAATAAAATTCCTCAATCGTTTAGATGCCTCTATCATAGGATATCTAGCCGTAGATGATGCTTCTCTGAGGGCGAAATTGTACTACGCTTGATTGTAGAGATGGAGTCTACTACTTACGCATTATTGGGGTGACAGCTGGACCCTGAGCAAGATCTTGTTGACTTACCGGAGATGGTGCAACGATTTCATTCTCTGTATCCCTTGGAGGATGTAAATCGTGATGATGACATTCCAAGTACCTCATTTGGTGTGAGGACGATGGTCTTTAAAGGAATCTCTTCGTTGGACGGTCAAGCCTATGCCATTCGGCGAATCGACGGCCGCCAGGTAATCACATTACACTATGTAAGTATGCACTTAAATTAATGTGCAACTTGTTCCGTGCAGAAGCCTGTGGGTTGCATTGATGCCCTCGTAACCGCTGCAAATTACTATGGTCCAATCCTGCATTCATACCTTGCTTATGTGACATTTTGATGTCCACTGTAATGCGTGTGTAGCGTATTTCTGACTAGAAAGGGCGTCCTAAATGCTATCATGCTCAGATAGTTTAAATGTTTTTGTAGCTCAGTATGCAAGAATAGATGATACGCAATTTGTGTTCTTACAGCAATGTATTCCATTTTTCATGTGGAGTTTCAAAGTACAATGCCTTTGTAACACGTCATTTTCTAACTCAATGAACTACCAAGGTTATTTAATTGATTATTTTCTCGATCAGTATTACTGTTTTGTTATTGCCTCTATGCCATAAACAGAATCAGTTGCACGCATTGTGCAGGTAATACCTACAGTGGAGCTGGCAGCTACAGCAATTGAAGCCGTGGAGCGTTGGGCACCTTTTACTCGGCACCCTCATATTGTTGCAATCAGAGAATCCTTCGTTAGTCGAGAAGTGGAGGATACTCCGGCTTTGTTCTTTGTGCATGATTATTATCCTGCTGCTTACACCCTTCAGTCAATGCATCTGCAACAAGAGCAAGCAGGTGGTGTTGTACATTTAACGGTAGGAGGACTACTTATAAAGCATCTTCGTCACTGTTGTACCATACACCCCTAATTCCTATTAGAACTCAACTGGAGTTAGCTTGAGCTGATGTCGATTAGATGAACTAATGAAGTCGACTTCAGAATCAGGAGATTGTTTCACTTTGTTGATTGATGAATATTTTATTAGTTTCCCTTGCCCGTCTAACTTATATATTCTGGTCTTCATCTAAATACTGCTCAGGGGCGTGTTTGCAGGTTAGTGAGGAACAACTTTGGAGTTATATGGTGCAATTGGCCACTGTTCTTCGAGCTGTCCATGGTGCTGGGCTGTATTTCCGTCCAGGCGGGCTGCATCCATCTAAAATTATTGTGACAAGCAAAGGTCGGATACGAGTATCTAGTGTTGGCATCCTTGACGTCCTACATGGTGACCCAGCAGATGAAGTTCGGGTGTTTCAGGTATAATTCATAATGATGGGACTTGCACGATTTCTAAACGTAGGAAAGCACCTATAGGTCTACGAGCTTCAGTACGGGAAATGTACTTGTTGTCGGGGAGGTGCACAGACGAACTGCAACTGTGAGTTTTCATAAAAGCTGTTGCAGATTTACGCTTTCTTTCACGTTCCTTAAGCTTGTCTGCTTTTGAACATTGCAGAAAGAGGACTTGGCAGGATGTGGACGTCTGGTACTTGCACTTGCATGTGGATCTACTGCAAATGCATCACTGGAGTTTATGGGATCTCATTATTCAAACGAGATAGTCCGAGTTACTCAGCATTTGTTGGCCTCATCTCCTGAGAAGTCTGAGGGAGTGGGTTTCAGCAACATACGACAATTGCACTCTTTTTTAGCAGATCGAATGTTCAGCGAGGTATCAGATTGTTTATATGTTTCTGCTTATTTGTTAAGCTGATTATTGTTGTGATTACAGTCCAGTTTTCCCTGGACTTTGGCTCTGTTCTCTCTATACTTAGATCTGTATAGCTGTATTGAGTTTTCTATAATGCTTCATGATTACGATGCGATCCACGTTAAACTTTATTTGTGGAGGTATGGAACAGTTTTGAATTAATATGTGGTTACTCGGATTCCAGTTCTTAATGAACCCAGTAAGTGGTACATGGCGAGCATGAAGGTTTTCTTGGCAAATGTTTAAGACAAGACATTGTATGCAGAAATATTGGTGGAAGCCAAAATTAGACTGTTCACTCGATTTTTCAATCTCTGCAGATCGAGAATGTTCATATGCAGAACGACGAAATCATGACCGAGTTGAGCAAAGAGGCTGAGAACGGACGTCTTTTACGCATCCTCGTGAAATTGGGAATGATGAATGAAAGGCCTGAGACGGACATGGATCCAGGGTGGTCAGAAAATGGTGATCGCTACTTGCTCAAGTTGTTTAGGGATTTCGTCTTTCACCAGGTATGTGTCTTATGGTAGAAAATGATCCTTGCTCAGATAATAAAGAGAAAAAAGAAACCCCATGTCAAGGTTTGTCCTTCACTTTCGGGGACATCTATGTCGAAAGACCACTATTTTCACACGAATGGTAAAGACTAACGACCAGTTGTTTTTATGAAACTATTGCTGGTTACCTTGATATTCATGGTGACTATACTAATCAATTATTCGCTTTCATTTGGTTGCAGACATCAGAAGAAGGAACTCCTGTTATTGACTGGGGTCATGTTATTGAATGTCTTAACAAGGTATACTCTCATCAACCACTTTCGATCATATCATTAAGACATCTGTCATGCAAAGTCTATCTTATCGTCTGCTAGTCTTTCGTCATTGTGCTTGTACTTGTATGATTTTGTCAGCCTCCAACATCAGTGACGCTTGACAGGTGGACAGGATCCATGCAAATAATTCTAATTAATTTATATTTGGGCGCTGACATTTCATCGAATTATATATCTTACTAGGTCGTCTTTAGGTGTATATTTTGTAGTATATTTTGTTAAAAGTCACAGCCTTGTATCTGTATTCCGGAACCTTGAACCTGGTTCACAATTTCTGTGGAATTATGACCATATTGTTGTTCTCGACATGGACAGTTGGATGCTGGAGTCCCCGAAAAGCTAATTTTATTGAGTCGTGATGAGCGATCAATGCTCATTGCTTCATATGCGGACTTGAAGCGATGCTTAGAAAATGTCTATCAAGAACTTCTTGCAAGGGTATGGCTGTTTTTACCTGCGTTCCCTTTCACCTGACCCACTATTCTCTTTGATCACATTTTCTTCAGTTTTGGTCAGTGTTTTTCCTGATGCAACATGAAATGTGCGACAAGCTTGTCTACAAACTAGCATTTTTCTTTCTATTATAATGCGCACCAATTGGAGATTGTTAAAGCTGAAGTATGGTTATTGCCGCAGTATTGCTAATTAGTCACCTGGTTCTGTCTGGCTTGGCATTGTAGGCATCCGGAGACAAGGGAAGGGTCGCACTGCCGCAGAGCATGCTTGTGCAATCACAAGCTCGCCTCAGTCAGAGGCTACATGCAAGTTGAGTGGAACAGTTGATCGGGATTTTAGATGGTCAGTAGTCGCTTTGACCAGTTCCTTCTCTTAGAGGCAGGGTTAGCCCTGGAGGTTATTTTGGCTAAGCTAACTGGAGTGATTGCATGGCATTGCTTAGCTAGGGAAGGAACTGATGTATCTCTTGAGTTTACTGCGTAGGACTTTCCATTGGTCATGTTGTAATTTTTAAACATGTAGTATAGTTGGTGTGAGTATTCTGTTCTCAGCTTGTAAAAATGGGTATTGGATCTTCAACACTTGGACACTTGCAGAACTTTAAGGAAAGTTCAGTTTGCAACTTAACTGACGTTCTCCCGTTTGCAGTTGGGTCAACTGACGCTAGGAAAACTCTTCAAATTTCCCAGTTCTTCAAATTTTCAAGCACCTTGTTAATTTTACGTTTGAAAGGGGAAAATTCCATATGTACAGTAATACGCCACTTGGAAAGAGCAAGTTGTGATTGCAAAACGAAACATAGTCCGTCCTGCAGCATAACAATATCCTCCTCCGTACATTTTGAAACGCATCAGTGATAAATTGTACGTAAAGTAAATATTATTGCATACAAATACACCTGTTATAGATCTTCAGTTGTTCATAATAGACGATTTTGTACAATCATGACAGTACGTACGTTACACATCACTTGGACTATTCAGCATCAGAGTCTTACTACTTCAGGGTAATCTTCCAACGCAGTCACAGCGACTATCAAGCGGTATGCCAGCAGACGTACAAGGAAATGGTGTGGTGATTAACAGTGATCATCATGTCCTCAAAGTTTCTAATTGTGGAATATGTTGAGCAGCTTCTCTCCATGCATCTTAACATTCACAAGAACAGTACCGTGCATCCTACGTGACAGAACACACGATTGCAGGGAAGAGCAGACGAAAGGAAGCATCTGTGTTCGACAAATTAGTAATGGCATTGGTTTTAGAGCTGGTGCCCATGGAGTCCCCTTCATTAGAGTCTCCTCCCTTGAGTCTTTTGCATTCTAAGATTTAGATTTTGCAAGTGGTTTTGTATGTTGCTTGATAGCTTTTATTTTAAAGATAAGTTTTGTAGTAGTACATGTTACTAAAATTATAAAGGGATTTATAAGAGTAGTGATTATTCCAAAACTATTGTTTAAAAATAAATGAGAGGCAATGGTTTAGTAGTAGGAAGTAGGACAAGCTAGGGATTTTTTGGTTTGATAATATTGAAGTTTGAAGACACTATGGCACAAAGAAAGAAGAAAATGCAAAGACACTATTTGTTTTTTTTTAATTAATTAATTTTGAAGGTATTTTATTATATAGATATATTTTTGTTTTATTCTAAAATTATTCTAAATTATTTTATATTACAAAATAGAAAATAGACATAGCTTGCAATAGAAACAAGAGATTCTTAGTAGTGGTTGTTATATAATTTTGTGCACTTGTTTTCTTTTCTTTATTTTTTGCTCTTGCTAATAGCAAACTTTGCCAATCTTTTATTTTTGTCTGTGCTTCTATTCAATTCAAAGAGCCATGCTGCCAATAATAACTTTTCAAAGTTTTTTGTTTTTCCTTATAAGGTTGTTTTGGTACACTTTGGAACTAATTTTTTACAAAATCTTCTTGCATAATCAAACCACATTAAATGATTTATTGCAAATTCATTTAATTCTAGCTTTTAATGTCATATGTGGTGATCCTAAAAATGGTACTAGAAGTTTTTAGAAGAATCAACAAAAAACTTAAATTTGAAAGTTCTTTTTTTTGATGATGTTATTTTTAAGGTATGTTTTTTAAATGCATAACATAATTTTTGTGAAAGTTTGGACTTACAAGAATCACCAAGTTACAAAACAAGGTATTGCTAAGAGGCCATTTATTAAGAAGACCAAACATGACAAGCACATCTCTATGGTTTGTTGTTGTACTAAAGAGTAGCATAATATATAAAAATAATATAAAATATTATGAAAATTTTTATTGTAATTAAAAATAAAAATAAAAATAAAAATAGATAAAATAAAATATTTATCTAATTTATTTAAGATTGTAGTTTAAGTTTAATAATTAAAGATAGAAGTTGTAGATAAGTGTATACGTAATATATAATTGAAATATGGAATATAAGTAAATAAATAAGTGCATGTATAGTATTTAGTTAAAATATAGAATATAGGCCATTCATTTTGGTATTGAATACTATTTTTATGGAATCAATATTGGTCAATTAGGCATTTTATAGTAAAATTATATAGTATTCAATTAAAAAATCATACAAAGTAATAAAAAATATTATGTAATCATATCTATCTTAAGCAAGTATATGAAATATCTAATATATTTTTTATAAATTAGTATTTTTTCATAAATAATATTGAGACATGTTTTCTTATATTTTTCATTCTTATTTATAATCAAAAGTCCTTCAAAAATTATTTTTCTATGAAGATGGTTTATTTTTTTAGTAAGATTTAAATTAAAGAAATCATGAAAATATTTTATAAGCAAACATAAATATGAATATAAATAGTAGTGATTTAAAGATATAATTTATATATTTGTTATTGTGTGACTTTTAAAAAAAAATTGCAACAATGAAGGTATTACTATCATTATCAATATATATTATTATCATAAGATATTATTATTATCAAAATTTATTATCAAAAAGTGAATTTTTTGCTCTCTTAATAGCCAGTATTGTGTGATAACACAACTATATGGTGAAAAATATAAATATGGATGTCATTATAGAAAATCCTATTAAAAAGATATAATTAAAAAATAAGGATAAAAAATAGGAATGTAATAAAAAACTTAGTCTTAATGCTATCTTTTTATAGAAGAGATTCTATTTATTTTATAGAACCATAAATGAGCCAAATCAAAATAAATAAGATAAGTAATTGATATAGACATGTTTAGGAGAAGATTAAAAATATATTTCAACAAAAATTATCCTAAAAATATGAAGAATTGATATCTAGATAGGACCAATTGTGAACCAAGGTCATAATTAGACTTTGAGGTAGAGTAATAGAACTTATTTAGGATTGATTAAGAATTTGATTAAGATTTGATTAAAATTTGATTAGAGATGATTAAAGTTTTATTAGAATTGGTCTAAGATTTAGAATTTGAATAGAGTTTGATTAGAATTTAATTAGGATTTGATTAAGATTTACCTAGGATTTATTTAAAATTTAATTAAAATTTAATTAGGATTTGATTAATATTTTTCTAAGATTTATTTAGGATTTATTTAGGATTTACTTAAGTTTTTATTTTTAATATTTTAAAATAATTATTTTTATTTTTTATTTTTAGTATTTCTTTAATGCTCTTGTTATTTCTTTAGATTTTTTTTAAAATTAAAATTTTTTTTTTTAGGATTTTTGTTATTTTTCTTTGAAATTAATTTATTACTTCTTTATGTTTCTTTTGTAACTTCTTTTAAATTTCTTTTGGATTGTTTAAAGTTTGATTAGGATTGTTAAGAATTATTTAGATTTTATTTAAGACTTTATTAGATTGATAGGAGTTTTTTGTTGCATTTCTACTTATCTTCTACAATTAGGTGCTTGGTGCATTCTCAAGCAAAAATATACGACATTAATATGTCAATTGATCAGCTATTGTATAACAAAAACAAAGAGTACTTGAACATCCTAAGCAACTAGTTTAAGCAAATAAAGAGTAAGAAAGAAGATGATTAGATGCCTTAGATAGATTAAAAAATGACTTGAATAATGTAGCACCTATATGTAATTGTTATACAATTAGACAACTAAGACAAAGAGCACATGAACATATTAAAGAATATAAAAAACTAATTGAACAAGAGATAGAAGGACATGGTATTATAGTTAATAAAAATGATAGTCTTAGTAAAGAAATAGCTCAATCTAAGAAACTTCAAGAAAATGCATAATAAAGGTGAATGGCACAAGATGAAGCAATTGTACATACATAATAGAAAGAAGAAACAAGAAAACATGACAAAATTAAGCACCTACAATAACTCCAAGGTTCTTTTGGAAATTAAAGAGTAGGATTTGATAGCCGACTTGAGAAAAACTTTTAAGTATCAATTTTATGTTATTTGAATTAATATTGAGATTTTAAGAGATTTTAAAAGTTAATGATGTATTTAGTGGGTTTAGATTTTGAAAAATAAAAATAGGTTTATAAATTTTAAGATTTTGTAAATTTTGTAGCATATATATAAGTGAAAATTAGGTAGTTTGTTATTGTGCTTGATATGAATGTATGTAAAAAAATTTAAGTCAATGAAGCAATTAGATTGAAGCACATGGGGGTTTTTGTGGATTATAATCTTAAACATTTGAGATTTAAGGTTAGTGAATAATTTTGAGATTTGATAATATTTGCTAATTGGATTGATGCAAAATTTAGTAAAAACAATTAAGACTTAAATATCTACACATAATTCTAATTTTTGAAGTAATTGAATAATTCAGTAAAGAAAAATTGATATTGAAAGATCAACATTCAAGTCAGAGAAGGAAGGCAGCCAATAACTAAGGTTTTGAAAGCTTTTCTTACAAATGGTAAGTCTAATTCTTTTTAAATTTCGTGTTCTTATTAATTATTTGTTGATTGAAGTCTAGATGAAATTTTAGTCAAGATTTATGGTTCAATTAATATTTATTGAAGTTTCAAATAGTTATAATAATTGATTGAAATTTACTTGGAATTTTCCTGGAGTTATTTAGGATTTAGGATTTCATTAAGATTTGTCTAGAATTAGGGTTTAAGATTTGCTTAAGATTTTTTAAGGATTTATTTAGTATTTATATTTTTAAGTATATTGATATTTTGATTATATTAAAGATTATATTAGGATTTATTTAGTATTTATATTATTAAGTATTTGATATGGTTTATATTTTTGATATTTTTCAAAGATTTTTTTTATTATATATATTTTTATTAAGATTGATTTATAATTTCTTCATATTTTTTTTGTAAGTACTTGAGACTTCTTTTGGATTTAATTAAAGACTGATTAGCATTATTATAATTTGATTTATGTTTATTTAGGATTCTATTAGAATTTTTAGGATCATCTTATTGCAAGTTCTATTTTTCCTTCTACAACCAGGTGTCTAGTGCATTCTCAAGCAAACTTCACATAATACAATAATATAATTGATTTATTAAATTGTAGAGGCAAGATTATTATTTAGAGATTACAAGGGATAGTTGGCTTTTCTTCCAAGGATCACATTATGTCCATAATCTACTAAGATTCTTTTTAAGTTGTAGCAAAGGCATTGTGTAATAGATGTAGGATTTACAATAGCTATTAATAAATTTCAAGGACAATTATTGAAGAATACAAGAATATACTTTAGAACCCTCATATTTGCATATAAATAATTGTATGTTGACTTTTACAATACTTTCTTTTAAATATGATTTAAATCATATATCCTAAAAATAATGATGATAAAAATACCACTATAAATGTTAATTAATTTTAAATTTTATAATTAATTTAGCTATTTAATTTTTTATAGTAAATAAAAATTATACTTGTCAATTACAATGAAGAAATCTAAATGATTATATATATATATATATATATATTCTTGTAGTCAATGTTTCTTTAAGAGTGGTCAATTTTTGACTTAGCAACTATAAATTAAACCTTTATAGCATTTTTGTAGCCAATGGCATGGATTTCCACTATATATACACACATATCAAAAAGAAAATCAATCACCAAACTAAATACTTATTGAGTCTTAGATATTTTTGTAAGTATATTCATGTTTGGTATACTTTAGAAAACATAATATTACTATTGAGTTTTTTTCAATGCTTTATGTGGATAATATAAACAAGAATATTGTCCAATAAAAATTGAACTTTTGACATTATAGTGACATAATATCAATGTAAATATATTTAGATGTAGTGACAAATTATCTGTAAAATAATTAAATTTCATTAATCAAGAAACCTGGTTTGCAATGCCTGATAAACTAGAAGTCAGATTAAATTTCCTTTCATGAATTTCATAAATATATTTTGCTAAATTCTTTTAAATTCATTAATTTCCACAAATCAATGATTGATTTACCCTTTAAGGTTTAAAATTATAAGAGCTTCAAGAAGCTCACAAAATATTGCATGTACACATAAAAAATACAGTTAAGCTAAAAATAGATGGTAAAGATAGCGAAGTCAATTATAGATGTTAAATATATATATTTTTTTATTTTCTCGGGACATTTTAATAGCATTTATAAGAGTCCCTTTGAGTATAATAGCATTGGACAATAAGTTCCAAATTTACAACTAACAGAAATAGGTACAGATCTTCAATTTTTTTGATTTTTTGGAAGCATTACTATTTAATTTGTAGCTTGTCGATTTTTTTGCACTGTGAAATACCATTCAACTATGAGTTATTTTATTTTATTTTATTTTATTTGTAATAGTAGTCTTATTAATACAATTTTTTATACCTTATGACACTATCTATTATTATGCCTAAATCATGACAATTGTATTGTTTTACCTTTATATATATGCCGTTAACAAACAAAGTCCAGACATAACTGACACTCTATTTGTAACATATTGCATTCAAGGCCCAATGATTTAAACTTTCTATTATGGTTGTCTAACTTATTTTAGAATAAGTTTAGAATTTTGTACATAGTGTAGACTTTATATCAACACTACTTCATTCTCTGATAGACCACACATGACTGTCTCACCAATTCACCATTTGCCGTCCAAAAGAATCACATGACCTTGTTTTGTCATCCACTGCCACCCTTGGAATACTAATGGTGAACTAAAACAATTCTTTATCAAGATGGAAAACATGTTACTTATGCTTAGTATTATTATTATGATATATATATAGCAGCATTATTGCTTTATTTTTGTTGCCTAAAGATTCCATTCATGAAAAAAATAAAAATAAAAATATATAGAAGAATTTAGAGTACTATTTTTATCCAACGTTTTAAAATATATATATATTCTATCATCTTGAAGCAAATGGTTGTGGTATTATGTAAAAATAATAAATTATACTGTTAAAATGGTAGAGACAAAAAAACTAGCAACAATATCATGAGAATATTGGACCTTATACAAAGGCACTACCAAAGCCACCTTATTTTATTTGGCCAACAAAACAGAGACTTTCATGTGGATAGAGTTTAAAATTTCTGTTTTATGTATCACAGTCCACTTGCTAGGAAAATTTTAAGATGCAGTCTGACAACTCTTAGTTTGACATTCTTCTTACTCTTCAAAAATTTATCTACCTTTTGAAAAAAAAAAAAAATACAACATTGTAACCATCATTTTTATTCTATTTATTTATTTTGTTTGTTGAATGAGACAGATTTTCTTCTTCATTTATGTCATATCAAGAAAAAAAATTATATATATATATAGGAAAATGTGAAATTGACTCAGAAATTTACTATATCGACCCACCTATCCACATTGGTGGAGGATCCAACAAGTTTTTCACTAATTTTTGACCACTGTGGATCCAATAGTGAAGAATTTTTTGATGATGGTTAGGATGGATGGATCAATTTAGTAAATGCTAGGGTCTATTTAACAATTCTTTATATATATATATATATATATAACACAAGAAGGAAAAAGAAACATATGAGCTGATGACCCAGTATTCTCATCTTGGGATAGAACTTAAAGTGAACAGGAAAAACGAAACACAAAAATTAAGGCTCAAGGGAAAGACGAGAGGATGATGAGGGGCAGGCCTGAGCGCCATTGGGCGCACGGTCTGACGTGCAGAACGCTCGACGGCCAAATGGGAACCGAGAGGGCAACGAGGTTACGCGCGCAGTTGGCTCGTGGTCCCTCCTTCACAATCGCAACGCATGAGAGAGAGAGTGGGTGGGCTTAGATCACTTTTTTCTGTGACGGAGGAAGCACCACACAAATTCTTCTGCCCACTCGTGCAGCAATTGGTTAGCGCTGTGCGCACAGCACATTGCGATTACAAGCCTTGCCACTGTCGAGTTCACACTTTCTGTGCGAATTCTCGAATTGGGCACCTCGGTTTGGAAAGCAACAGGGGATACGCTTCGCAGCGCGACAGAGAGAGAGAGAGAGAGAGAGAGAGAGAGAGATCTTTTATGATCGACTCAATTGTTCGTCTGGATTGATTGCCGTGGTGGCGAAACGCTCGCGCGAGAAGAGGACTCATCTTTTTGTGCAGTTTTTGGTTTTCGCACGCAGGATTGGGTTTGGGATATATATATATATATATATATATATATATATTTTGTAGTTGGAGGAGTTTTCGAAGTTTCCGAGGAGTTTTGATGTTGATGGTTTGTAGGGGGCGAAGGAGAATGATGAGCTCGGAGTGTTTTGTTTCTGCAGTGGAGATTCCGAATTCCTTAGTGTAGGGTTAAGATGCTGGGATTTAGTGAAGCGACTTTGTTTCTGTTTGTTGGTGTTGGGTGAGGATCAACTAGAGCAGGGTTGCCTGTGAATCGAGTGTTAGTGAGATTGTTGGGCAATAGAAGGAATTGCAGAGGAATCGCAGGGTGTTTACAATCTCAGGGCGGGCATGATCCTGTGTAAAAGAATCGCCTGTGCCCATTTTTGTGCTCTCGTGCTGCAGACGAAATGACGACCCCTGTCGGTTTTCCAGGTCCCTTCTCTTTCTCGGATACCTTCCGTTCTTCTTTATCTGTCGAACTCGCCCATTTGAGTGAATTTGATAAAATCGCTGAATAAATATATTCGATTGGTTTTCAGAAATTAGTGTGCGCAACTTTATCCAGCCACTCATTTGGAGACCTGAGTGCACATCTAGCAACTGTGCATGGAGATCTCCGAGGGTGTTCAGTGGCTTCCTAGCAAGCACACCGCAGTCTTCTCAAGGGGAATGTGCCTCATGGTCCAAATTGCGCAACAAAGTTTCGGCGCATCGCTGCCCTGTAAGTCTAGAAGCATTATTTTAAGTTCTTTGTCAAATACAAGTGCCTTTTTGCTAGTCTATGAGGAGAGCAGGTGCTGTAGGCTCGGTATTCAATGGCAAATTCGAGCAATTCTGAATTTTGAAACTGGCTTACTGTCGGGAATGGGTCATAATTTATCTTGGAGGTGCTAGGCAGTTCTTTTCTGACGAAGTCGTTCTAATGGTGATTCGACTAGCATGTAATGGATTTGGATAGAATGTTAGATTCAAATAGTCGGACTGTGCTTCTACAGCTTAATTCCTTTTTTGTTTATTTATTTTTAAGCTTTTGTGTGCGGACGTGGTTAAATAGCGACGAGTTTTTGATTTTTATAGATTTAGTGGTAAAGAGTTGGAGTGTACTACCGTCTCGTGGATTGCAGAGTCATACAGTTGTATGCCTGAATCTCCATTTGTAATCAGCTTGGCTTTTGTTGATGAACCCTTAACGAGCTTCATCTCCTATCTGGTATCATTATAATGAATAATTGGGGTGATTCAGTGTTTACTGAATGGAGGAAGAGACCATTCGATTAAGAATTATGTACAACAACCGGGGAGGTCCGGAAGGATACGAGAAGTCATCTGTTGTGCTGGCTCTGACGATTTGCATTTATCCAGCTACAATACTACCCCAAGCGAGTTATGGGAGGTAGTCTAACATCAAAATTCCCTATTCTTATGATGGTTGAGAACACAGTGTCTGGCCACAATCAAACATTGAACTGGTAGTCCGATTGGAATCTCACAGGCGCGCATCGTTTGTTGCAACAGTCGGATGTTGGAAATTTGTGGTCTCTTTTTCATTAGTGAGTACTTCCTCTAACACGTAATATTTCTTGCAGAGCTTAAAACCTGCTATTAGCTATCTTACAAAAGCTCAATCAAGAATGGTGAAGGATGGATTGAAGGTCAGTTTACTCGATTATAATTTCATCAGTTTTATGCAACTTTTGAATCTTAGGCGTACGACTCCTTGTTCAAGTACAGCCTCTCGATTATCTGTAGAAACTTGAATTTGTATTTTTCTTTGGGTAAGTGCTAGTCATTGCTGCAAGCGACAAGGGTTGATGAAAATCTCTGAATTTCCAGAAGAGAGCTTCTGCAGTTCATTTGCCCTGTTCTGGTTGACAGGCCATTGAGTTGATTTGACTGGTGCAGTTGGCATTTGAGGCCCATGACGGTCAAAAGCGCAAGAGTGGAGAACCTTACATCATTCATCCTGTTGAAGTTGCTCGCATTTTAGGAGAACTGGTACTGTACATTGTATCGTCTTGTTGAGCTGTCTTATTTGCAAAAAAATTCCTTTGTTGGCGTGAGCAAGCATGTTATGTTATGAATGAGGTTTGAGAAAGAATTGTTGTGGTATTCTTTTCTGGAATTAGTTAGTCACAGTAATTTGACTGGTTATGTTCAGGAGATGGATTGGGAGACTGTTGTAGCAGGTCTGCTGCATGACACAGTTGAAGATACAGAACATGTTACTTTTGAGAGGATTGAGGACCAGTTTGGGCCTGTAGTACGGAGAATCGTAGAAGGAGAAACAAAGGCAAGTTATTCCATAAGCGACAACGGGTTTCTGTTTGGGTTTCTTTTTCACTAAAGCAGTTCCTAACCAAGCCTGCACCCGGCATGCAGGTGTCGAAACTTGGAAAGATGCAATGTCAGAATTCAGACGGGATGTCAACGCTCTCAAGGGATGTGAAAGCTGATGATCTGAGACAAATGTTTTTAGCTATGACTGAGGAGGTATGTTTGGCCCTTGTCCGCTTCTGCCGGGTGTCTGGATACCAAATGCGAATGTTTTTCTGATGCTAAGTGAACACTTCACAATTGCAACGTTGTTCCTGGATCTTCTTTTCCACGATTGTCTTGTAGGGTTTGCTCAACTAATTGTTGCACATGGCAGGTACGGGTGATCATTGTGAAGCTTGCAGATCGGCTTCATAACATGAGGACCTTGTCCCACATGCCCCCTCATAAACAGGTTAATTGAATAACTCTGCATTATATTCCCTATGGTAAATTTAAGACTATTCTTACTTTGCTGTTAACGCTGGTATAAAACTAAGCATCAAACTTGTTTGCAGAAATATATTGCCACGGAGACGCTACAAGTTTTTGCGCCTTTGGCTAGGTTACTGGGAATGTACAGGATCAAGGTGTTGGATCCTTTATCTGGCCAATATTTTTGATGATTTATGCTGATCTTGCTGCAATGTAATTGTTGCGGGATGGTCCATTACAAGGTATCCTTTCACTCTGGTTAATAGGATTCTCATGAGCATATTTGAAATTCGCAGTCAGAATTGGAGGAACTGTCGTTCATGTACGCATATCCAGAGGAGCATGCTGAGATCAAGCAGCGGGTGGAATCACTTCGCAAGCAGCAAGAGGACGTGGTTTTAGAGGTAATCGGCCTTCATTTTGTACTACACAAACTAGCAATACAGGCTGCGTGAGCTTTGATCTAACATTTTGCTTGGATTATGCTGACGAACAGGCCAAAAAGGTTCTACACGAAACAATCTCAAGGGATCAATTTTTGGGCTATATGACTGCTGACATAAAAGTTGCTACTCTGTCCAAGGAGCTATATAGGTACTTGTGCATTTTCCAATGCTTTGTTTTGATTTGTACCGAAATCCATATTTCTAGCATCTGAATTGCGATTTATCATTAGAACATATGGTATGTTCTATCTAGATGACTGGTTGCTCACTGATATGCAAGGGTTAGTTTCATCTATTTCCACTTATATTGCCTTTCTTAGCAATAGCTACATGCAATCAAATTTGCCTACGTCCACCAAGAGACTTAGAATGCTGTTCATTCGGTAGATTTGTGTTCAGGTAGCATGTACCGGGCTGTGTGATTCTCGTGGTTAATTCGTTCCTGCTTTATCTGGTGTCGAGTTTCATCAACCCTCTTCCAGTCGGAGATGATGTTTCATAGTAGGACTTACTTTGGATTTCAAGGCTCATCTCATGAAATATTGTTTTCTTGTCGGGGCAGTATTTACAAGAAGATGGATCAAAATATTGGAGCAGAGGACATTCGAGATATCGCACAGGTAAGTTTAAAATTCCTGTGGACTGCGTTTGGTCTTGTGAGCTTGAAGGTAATTGTATTACCGAAAATAGTTAAGTTGTTGAGGTAGGAAGTATGTTTTATTTGGTGTGGAGTTTGTTTGCGAGTATAACACTGGTTGATGTGGGTGCCTGTTGCAGATGAGACTGGTTTTGAAGTTAAAACCAAGCGCATCTGTCGGCCACCTCTGCAATGTACAACAGGTAAAGTAATCATGTCGTTCCAAGGTGCTCTCTCTTGTGGCCATTTCAGGGATGTGCATAATTGACTTGCTGTATGTTTTGCAGGTTTGCTATCATGTGTTGGGGTTGGTGCATGCTATGTGGCCTCCTCTTCCTCAATCGGTGCGCAGCTTCTTACCTCATCACAGTATCGTATTGTATACTAGGTGCATATGGCCTTTTGGTCTCTTAATTGGTTTGCAACTTGTGTTTTTGCCCTATTCTTCTGACTCCATTGATGGGTTGAACCCGCTCTCTTCACAGATGAAGGATTATATTGCTACTCCAAAGCCGAACGGCTATCAAAGTCTGCATACCACAGTCATTCCATTCGGCACACAGACTTACTTTCCTCTGGAAATTCAGGTAATACGAAAATCAGTATTTCACATGCCAAAGTGAGTTTTGGTGAATGATTCGTGGTATTTTTAAAAGTTTAGACTCATTTTGTTAGTACGAGTTGGTCGTGTGCAGATCCGAACAGATGAGATGGACAGACTTGCAGAGTGCGGAATTGCAGCTTACTACAGCGGGAGGTGGATGGCTGAGCGCAACTCTGATGCGATGGTACCCTTCGCACGCAATGAAGAAGATGCTGCTCGTGCTATATATCCTGCTTCAAACTCTTTAGGCTCAAGCAGCTACTTGAACGACGCGGATATTGCTAGGAGAGTAAGTAGAGCCAAGATGTGATGAGCCTCTTTCCTCGCGTTGCCAATTAATTTATGCCTGCGATTTTTTACTGCATTCATCAAAATACCTCTTTCGTACCATCGTGCAGGTAAGCTGGCTCAAGTCTATCCGAGATTGGCAGGAGGAGTTCGTTGGAAATATGTCATCCAGAGAGTTTGTTGATACCGTGACTGGTGACCTGCTTTCGAGTCGAGTCTTTGTATTCACTCCGAAAGGAGAGGTAATGATTCTTTTCATTCCTCGATTTTCATTCAAGTATCTATATAAATATAGCCATTTTCTTTTACAGCTAACTTTTCTGACATTTGCCCTTGATAATTTCATTCATCTGCGTGCTACAAATGTTGTTCAGGTGAAAAACCTGCCAAAGGGGGCAACTGTTATAGATTATGCGTATCAGATTCATACAGATGTCGGGAACAAGATGGTAGCTGCAAAGGTTAAACAAGCACCAATTGATTCACCGTTGTACCTTTCTTTGCATGCCTGCCATACTTTGCCAGATGAAAGCATTTTGGAGCTGCAAGAAGTGTGTCGGTACCTAATGTGATCGATAAGCAACTCAATGAGAAATTTGTGGCAGGTGAACGGTAATTTGGTTTCACCAACACATGCACTTGCGAATGCTGAAGTTGTGGAGATACTAACTTACGATGTAAGAGCCTTCTTGCTTTATTGTTTTTCTTACACACTTGCAATGTTATCTTCGTCAATGCTTTTTAAGTCTGTTTTGCAGACAAGCATATTCTTTGTTCATGTTCAATTGTATCCCTAGCATGCACCTTTTATGCCAGAAGTATATAAATGTTTCTGTATCTAAGTGCTGGGGTTCCCTTGACAGAACCTTCCATATCATGTGCAGAGTATTTCTGCCAAGAGAGTATTCCAGCTGCACAGTCAATGGTTGCAATATGCCAAGACCCGAAGTGCCCGACACAAGCTTACCAAGGTAAGCTATTTAGGTCCCAGTAACTCGTTTGACTAAGTGACTTCTTTTGTAGGGACCCTTCATCATTCTTACTTCACGGTGTTGTGCAGTTTCTGAAGGAGCAAGCGGCACTATCTGCTGAAGAGATAACAGCAGACACTGTCAATGAATTTGTTAAGGACCTGAATGACGGTCAGTGTGAAAACGACCCTTACTCGTCCTCAGACGAATGTGCAGCCGTTCCTGAAACCATCGGTAATTACTTCAATGGTGATTATGACCCTTTTAGTCACATTTCCCACCAGTCTGATGAGTTTAGTTTTAAGCCAAAAACCAATGGGTCAGCAAATGGGTCAGCAAATGGATCAGCAAATGGATCAGCAAATGGGTCAGCAAATGGATCTTCGAATGGATCCGCGAATGGTTACTCAAAGAGGGCAGCAAATGGAGCAATAAATATTACAGCGAGTAGATTAGTGAACGGGGCAGCGAATGGAGCATTGAAGGGAGCAGCGAATGGGACTGTGATTGGGGCAGCTTTGGAGGCGAGAGGACATCTGGTGTCAAAGATGGGAGAAAACGGCCTTGCAAAGTCCAAAGTTCGCCATGTACCGGACGAAGCCAGAGCTGACATTGAAGTCTGGCAGAATGAAAAGATAGCTTCATGGCATAGTTCTGAGGGTGGCTCTATTCAATGGTTCAGCGTTTGCTGTCATGACCGAAACAGTAAAATCTTTCACCTCGCTTTGCAAGCTTTATTGATGAAGATATCTGGATTTGTACACCTATAAGCGTCATCTCGATAATAGCATTCCTAGTTGAATATTGATTTATATTTTATTTGGTAAAATTTAAGGGCAACTTGATGAGGAATGCTAAGTGTTGTAGGTATCGATGTTGGTTTGACCTCTGAAGTATGGGATTACAGGTATGCTTGCAGAAGTCACGGCGGTCCTAGTTGCAGCAGGCATTCGAATAAGGGCATGTTCTGTAAGAATTCTCTCCGTCGACTCTTCTACTAGTAATCCGTTTCTTGAGTGTGAAAATCAAGGGGTGTTTTTTTCAGCTACCCCAGCTGTGTTTCACTAAGGCTTCCCTAGTTCTGCGATTTTTCTCGCTCAATAGTGATGTGCTGTCGATTGCTTGCAGGCTGAAACAAATAAAGTGAAAGGATTTGGAGTCATGATTTTCCAGATTGAGGGTACTGCTGAAGACATGGTATGCATCTGATCCTCTAAGCATCTGTTTATCTTGTTTGTTTGTGGTCTTGAGAAGAAATTTGGAACCAACAAGAGTTTTTTTTAGGATTAAACGCCTAGATTTTTTTTTTTGGTCAAGACATTGAGTGGCTCTATTTGACGCAGGCGAGTTGCTTGTGATTCATCCAGGTTCGAAGTTGTGCTGACGTTGATACGCTTGAAGGCATTTTGGAGTGGTCCATTGGTTGCAGTTGGCAGAAGCCACCGCATTATCTAAGTTGGCATAACCCTCAAAATCTTCTTAGTTGTTGGTATCCTCCAACAATGTAATGTTCATGAGTCTTCTTTAGTATTTTGTGGTTATGATGTGTCGAATGTCGCTTCTATAGTGAGATGGTGCTACAGTCACAAGTATGTACTTCTGCCTCAGTGCATTTTGCAGAAGCCTAGGTGGTCAGGAGGAAGAAGTCTTACATCGTATCAAGAGCTGGGTGAACCTCCTACGGTGTTCAACTAAACAGCAGACTTTTTCCATGTCCAGATGTGTTGTCTACTAATCCACCTTGGATCCTTCCATTTCGTGATTTGCTTTCTGGATTTTCTTAGATGTGAAAGTTTGGATTTTGGAGGTTCTCAAAAGCATATTTCCAGACATTCTTTTTGCGGAGCCCCATTATGCATTACTCAAAGTAGTCTAGCGATGGGGTTTTTGTGAAAACACATCATTGTATGATAATTTTTTTATTCAAAGATGCTTCGAAGGAGCGCATCACTCTGAAACGTACTGTTTACCTTTAAGTATTAAGATTTTATGTTCATATTTTATACATACGTAAAATCTTTGTTCAAAAAGAAATTAGAGTTGTATAGTGTTAATATTATTTTATGTTCAAGTATTGAAATTTTGTTCAAACCTTGATCTTGCTTGTACTTATCATGATTATAGTTGTTGCAATACTGATTGTTATTGTTGTTATTGCTGTTATTGTTTTAAACTATTATTTAATTTATTTGTAAGAGCATAGTGGTTTAATTGCAATGTGAAGATAGAGAGTTATCATTCTACTGAAGAAAGAATATGGAGGATTATTTTGCTCTTCAAATCAAAGCTTCTACAAGAAAAATCAAGCCAATTATTACCAACTCTTTCCAAAGTTTTTTATATTTAAATAAAACTTTATTGGGTTATAAAGTTATTTTTTTGAAAATTATTGAATGAAGATATAATTCTAAAAAATTCACAACCCAATCTTACAATTTAGTCTATGATAGTGGGAATCAAATTAATAAAAAAGTTGTTTGGTTTTTAACAACATATTGTGAGTTTGAAGAAAAATGCATGGTAGATCAATGCCAATGATTTTGCATTTTGATCATATTCAAAATCACAGACCAAAAGTACAATGGAATGAATTCATCTGTTTTAATGATAATATGTATATATATATATATATATATATATATATATAAACAAATATATGAATAAAAAAAACTTAAGATGAGAATGTAAAGAAGAGCTTGTTAACTTCTAAACCAGTCTCATCTGCAACAGGCACGCACCTCAACCAGTGTCATACTCGATAACTAACTCCACACCAAATAAAACATACTTCCTACCTAAAAAACGTAACTAATTTCAGTAATACCATTACCTTCAAGCTCACAAGACCAAACGCAGTCCCCAGGAATTTAAAATTTGCCGCCCACTGCAATGCACACATTCTATTCACATGACGCCCATTATCTCCCAACATACGATGCTCACACTATTCATGTTACGAAACTCTCAATTGATCACAATCGTTATACAACTCCACGTCATGTGCAGTGTCCTGCTGCTACATTCTACAAGTCTACAAACTAGCCTAATCGTGCAACAATAGAGCACCCCACTGCATCCTAACACAAGCACAATTCATTCCTTTATGCTGCACGATTGCAACGCCACATGATTGATACTCTCATGGTTATAACAAACTCAAAGCGACTGTCAACTACCATGCGACTTAGTGCCAATCGCAACATACGACTTAACTATGGACATTACCGTCTCCATGACATCACTCTTGCAAATGGCTAGGATCAATCTAACTCCCATGGGGTACTTACTGTTGTATTGTGTCATATATTCTGGATCTAGATCTAGATCTGCAAGATTCAGGCATGGACTGCAGGCTCAACCGCCGCTGTGGGGTTCGGAGATAAAGTCTCTGTTTCTGAAGCACTACGGGCTTGTGTCAACTGTGGCGATCCGGCTACGGAGTGTGCACACCAAGGACGAGGACTTCATCCTGGAGTTCTTCCTCTTGATGGATTGTGTGTAGAGCGAGAAGCAGTAGCAGATGCTGAACTCGCTGTCAATCACAATGCAACCCATCTGTCAGAGTCTGCTGACTTTGAGCGTTAGGGAGCAAAGGGAGAGCTGCGCATCAACGCGCTGACGGGCGACCTATCGTTTGCAGAGGCAGCAGCGGCGAATGATCAAGAACAGGGAGTTGGTGACGCCTTTGATTAACTCTTCTATTTATTGCGGGGTGTGGATGGAGCAGCGCCCCCGAGGCACGGATTTCGTGGAGCTCGAGCCAATGGGGCGAAGGACCAGCCGGATGGACAAGGTAGGAGGAATGCAGTCGCTCCGAGATCGATCATGAAGACTTTTGAGACCCTGTAGAAATTTGCAGAACCTGACGGAGAGGATGAGATTCTTGCATTCTTCAAGGAGCTTCAGCGAGCGGTGGTTGTGTGAACAGCGCAGTCTGTGGATGCCGTGGCTTGATTCTTCGCAGTAGAATACTAGGTTTTTTCGTGGTGCGAAGTGTGACGTAGACATAGAAGCTGCATAGCGGGATCTCTCGAAGACAGAGAGGGAACAGATCTAGATCTTGTGTAATTCTTTTCAGTAAAGCTATCTATATGTTCTCCCGTAGACTAGATCTGAATGTGTGTTGTAAACTTGGCTGTGATTGTTCGATCAAAACAATTCTATCTCACTTCACTTACCATGTGGAATGTTATTCCAAAATAACGACGAAAGAACACGGTGCACAAGTTTTCGTTTCGAACCGAAGCACATGCAGGAAATTCCAACCAGCACATTAGAAATGTCCAGTTTCTAGACTCGCACAGGCAAAAAAAAGAAAAAAGAAAAAAAAACAGAAAATGTCCAAAATTCTTACTTTCTGCCGAAATAATCCTTTACAGGAATACAAGCCTTATTAAAAGAATTGCCTACAACCAAGAAAAGAAATAAAATCCTGCGACTACACCGTCATTGATTCACTACCTTCTCAACTGAAGAGAAATCTACAGCAACTGTGGCAAGCTACACCACAAAAGGCAATAAATGACTGTCCCGCAACTACAACCATGCTAGGAAAAATCTGTTAGTCTCACTTTCAGGCAGGAGACGAGGATCGTAAACTCGTTTCCAGCTAAAACTGCCTACATGACGGGAGTCTTTCTGTTGGGCTCGAACACAAACTTCTTCAGTGACTCCTTAATCCCCAGCATCTCAGGAAACTCCTTCGACAGTTTCGAAGCATCCATCTCGTTGTTGCTCCGTGCCGCCACGATCACCTTTGCTTGCTCCTCCAGCGTGAAGTTCACCCACGTCAGAGATGGGTCTATGTACTCCTTGTACATCTCCATGATCTCGTTGTGGCTCACCACCCCCGGATTGGTAAAGTTCCAGATCCCTGTCAAATTCCTCTTCGCCATCTCGATTGATATCGGCAGCAGCTCGTCCAGTATCGTCATGCTGTTCGGAATGTTCACGATCTTCTGGTACCGCACAATCTTTGAAATGAAATTGCGCGGATTCTCGAGGTCGGATGATATCGGCATCCGCACCCGCAACGTGCACACGTTATCGAACTCTGACAACAAGTCCTCCACCATCGCCTTCGTCTTCGAATAGTACGACCCTGCAAAGTTCGGCTTGTCTTCCTCCTTGAAACCAATCCCGCTCCCCAGCGGATGCTTGTCGTCGTACTCGAATATGCATCCTGTCGCGTAGTTCATCAACAGCAACCCATTCTGCTTGCACACGTCTGCCAGCGTCAGTGTCCCCACTACGTTCGCCCGGATCGTCTCCGGCTTGTGGCTCTCGCACCAGTCCACGTTCGGCCTTCCCGTCACTCCAGCGGCATTGAACACATGCGTCGGCTTGACTGCGGCTATGTCTGCCTCCAACGAGGTCCTGTTCTCCAACCTCCCTGCTCCGTACTCGTAAGCGATTCCCCGCTCTTTACACATCTTCCCCAGCAATCCACCCAGCCACCCAGTCCGCCCGTATATCAAAAACTTCAAACTTGGATCACCCTTAACATTCTTCACCGGAGAAAGGACCTTCGATACGATCCCACCCAACAAACCATGACCCGTCCCATTTAACAGCGCTGGTCCATTATCTTTCTCGGGCGTCGCCGAGTCCCCCGAGGTTTGAGCCAAATGCTCTCCCCTCTGCATCTCCGCTAGCTTCTCCACTCCCGGCATTGTCACTGACCGCGGGTGAGGCACCAGGGCGCCCGACACATCGCCCCACCAGTCTGGGTTGCTCGTATACCAATCCTTCGTCTTCTGCAGCCCCTCCGCCCAGCTGGTCCTCTCCTGCCACCCGAGCGCGATCAGCTTCTTGTCGTCTAGGAAGTACCGCTGGTCATTGAAAGGACGATTGTCCACCATCTTGATCGACTTCTTGTAGTCCAAGTTGAACAGCTCGCAGATGTCCTTCGCCACATCCATCACCCGCCTCTCCCTCTGCGTCCCGATGTTGTACACGTGACCCAATTCTCCCTTGTGCAGCACGCACTCGAACGCCTCCGCCACATCCTCACAGTACAAGTAGCTCCGCACGTTGGTTCCGTCGCCGTGGATCGGCAGTGGCTTTCCTTGCATTGCTAGCAGAATAAACTTCGGGATCAGCTTCTCCGGAAACTGATTCGGCCCATACACGTTGTTCCCCCGAGTCGTGATGCACGGCAGTCCGTAGCTCTTCGCATACGCCATCACCAACATCTCCGCCCCGGCTTTTGTCGCCGAGTACGGATTCGTGGGCAGCAGCTGCGACGCCTCGTGGTTGCCAACGATGGCCTCCGCTTCTGTCTCACCGTACACCTCATCCGTGCTCACATGGATGAACCTCTTGATCTGCCCCGTCACCTTGCACGCCTCCAGCAGGACGTGCGTTCCGTAGATGTTGTTCTTCGTGAACTCGAAGCTGTTTCCGAACGAGTTGTCCACATGCGTCTGCGCCGCGAAGTGCATGATGGTGTCGATGCCCTCCGTGATCAACAGATAGTTGACCAGATCCGCGCTGCCAATATCGCCCTTCACGAACTTGAAGTTCTTCGACGCTCTAGAAGGAAATAGGTTCTTCAAATTGGAGCAATAGTCGAGCTTGTCCAGCACCACGATCTTGTACTGCGGATAGTTCCGAATCAACCGGTTGGCGACATGGGAGGCGATGAATCCAGCCGCACCAGTAATGAGAATGTTCTTGGGCTCGTACATCGTACCCGTCATTGCTAACCGTGAATTCGATCTGAACTCTTGCATTCAATAGCAGAGGCCTAGATCCTTCAGTGTTGTGTTACCCTGAATAGCGTACACACATATCCAATGGACTGCGCACATCAAGAAGGAACATTTCGTCAGTGTTTCAAAATGTTGCACTTCCCGAACATTCTCAACCGATTCTCAGCCCAATGCGCATACAACGAGACTTGCAATTGTGGGTTATGAGCGCTGAGAAATTCTCGAAGCAGCAAACACGAAATCCTCTCGCTTTTGCCTGCCACCGAAACCAAATCTCCGCAGATCTGGAAATACGCTATCTAACAAAACAACCATGAACAAAAAAAAAAGAATATCAACACCTAGCCTCGTAAAACTCCAAAACACCATCCACGGACACTTCTCTTCGCTAGTGCAGCGAACACACACCCAGTTCGCCAATTCCGAGAAACAGACCCACTGACCTTCCACGAAATATGCACTCTTGGAACGCCAGTCACCAAGCAAGACAAGGAAAATAAAAATAAAAATAAAACGCAGAACGCTAAAAATAAATAAAAATAAAAACAAACCGTCGAGAACCGCATCGGAGCAAGAGAGAACTAATGAAAGCACGGACCTTGGCCGCGGACAGAGAGAGCGAGAGAGCTCCAGATCCAATTTCAGAGCTTCATGTGCAAACACAACGCTGCACTCCGGGTGATAGTGAAAAAGCCTGGACAGTTGAAGAGAAAAGTCTGACTGGAGGGGGTACAGCTCATGCGCGATGAGGTGCTAACTGGGGCTTAAAGAAGATCACTTTTGCTCCCCCCCTAAGAATACGCTCAAATGTGGTGGCGGTAAGCTCCCCCACCTCCTGCGCTTCAGCCAAAAGCGGTGAGTAATCGAATAAAAATAAAAAAAATCTCCGCCACCGGTGCCTCGGCGCTTTCGAAGGCACTCGCAATCACTCCATCGACCTCCGCGGATTCTGCTGCTTCTCCTGCTGCTACTGGGTTATTGCACACAAAGCCCTTCAGTTTTTTATTCTATTTTCCATTTTAGGATTATACTGTGTGGGGATATTCGAGGTCCCCACCAAGCCTCCGATGTGT
The DNA here is from genome assembly GCF_059467195.1 of Physcomitrium patens. Taxonomy (NCBI): domain Eukaryota; kingdom Viridiplantae; phylum Streptophyta; class Bryopsida; order Funariales; family Funariaceae; genus Physcomitrium; species Physcomitrium patens. The sequence continues at coordinate 11,378,086 of NC_143415.1, read as the reverse complement.
GCTTCAAAATGGTGGTTTTTGGTAGTGGCCTGCGATTGCGATGCAGTTCGCATTTGCGGTGGTGCGTAGCTGGACACAACACGGATCCCGATTATGCACATCCCATGCCCCCATGTTGTGTTTGTCAGGGGTAGGCTGCTCTTTCCTGCATGCCCCAAATCATGGCCACTTCATTCATTGCTTGCTAGCTATCTTGCGGATCCTTCAATCTTGCACCTCCTAGCTCCTTCAATATCCATGATCTGCTACCCCACGCACCTAGTTTTACATGTTTGTGGTTTGCACACCAAAAATCCAGTGACTGTGAAAGGAAGGACATTCATTTCTTTCTTCCCCCCCCCCCCCTTTTTTTTTGAAATATAGTATGTTGGAAATATAGTGTGATGCTTCAAGCCTTGCTGGGTGGGTCCCATTTGTGTCTCCCTCTGAGAGCTTCATATTGTGGTGAAGTCTTGGCTTCCATGGTGGTGCAAGTGCCAAGAGGAGGAGGATTCACAACATGATGTTTGTTGGGTTGTTTTTTCTTTTTCGTCTTTTCTTTCAGGCAGCCACTGAGATAAACCCAATGCAAAGGTCATGGTATGGTTGTGGTTTCACTATTCACATTCAGTTATTTAAATGGCTTTAGTGTTTTTTTTTTTTAATATATATATAATGGGGTGAATCTTGAATCAAGTCATGGATTTGTATTCTTGTATTTTTTAATATTTGGATATGTGCATTCCAAATCTTAATGATGCATTTGAAAAGCTCTTGACGTATCTTTAGGTCTGGATGATTTGGTGTTGGGATATAAATATGAATAGCTGAAATTTGATTATGCATCATTGGTATTTTTGTAGTATATTAATATAATACAATATAATAATCTCCTAAGTATGAATAATTATTTTCAGTGTTACTATTATATATTTTGTAATCGTCACATGTTACCAATCATGCACATATCATACATGTATCCAATACTTATACTTTCATGTGGTGTTTTCCATTTTCCATTTATAGATTTTTACTTTAATCATTAATAAATAACTTGTCTAAAACTATATGCAAAGTTTTAGTAAAATTCATAATCTTGGAATGAAACTTATTTGCTCTGTAACTTAACCAAACTTAATAGTATTACTAATTATAGTTCATCATTCTACCTCCTGATTGTCATGTGGGCACTTTTTGGAATTGTCATAGTAAGACAAAGACACCACTTTCCCAACATTACTTATCACTAATCAAGACTCAGAGGAATTCTACTTGAAACCAATCATACCATTTCTTCAATGGTATTTTTTGAAGATATATATATATATATATATTTTATGTTGATCATGTTTGATCTAAACATTTATAACATACAAGAAAATTTCAATTTTAGATTTATATATATCATGTACAAGAATTTAAACGTATGAACATTAAGATTCTTATTTGATGATTTAAACTAAGAAAAATCTACACTAGTTATATATAATTTTTAATTTTGATTTATTTTCTCTACTCTAATGCTTTTAACATTACCTTCAATGTTAGTATTTACATTTTTTTATGTAAATATTAAGATTGACTGTAGCTTAAGTAATATTTATATTTCAAAACAAAAATGAATATGACATTAAGCTTCTTCTATAAATGAGGCATTCACTAGTTCATATACATAGTTGTACAATCTTAAAGTTTTTGGTAGTAATACTCTTTTAATTCTTTAAAAATATATCTTTTATTATATTCAATGTGAATTTAATATTTAAAGCTCTATACTACTTACCTTGATTTGAGGTATTTTTTTCATTATTGTTAAAAAAAAATTGAAAGGAGAACCAAAAATTAAAACTATGTAATGGTTAAATTATATTGCAACAAAAAAACATTATACTCTCCCTATTAAATTTCATATAACAAATAAAATAATTCACTCTTTTCTCTTATCATTGTTTCTTTCAAATCTCTTTCAAATATTACAAATAAATAAACATAATATGATATTACAAATAAATAAACATAATTTATATACTTAAACTACATCTAATATTAAAAAAATTGATAATTATTTTAAAAATATATACCATATATATCTCTTGAATATGCTAAAATATCAAGAATATTCTTACATTCTTGTTAATAGCAAATATATTCTTAATATTTCTAATAATAGAAAATATATCCTTAAATATATTAAATTATCACCAATTTGACAAAGGTGCAATAATTCTTATAGATTCTATTACTTTTTTTGTCTTCATATGGAGCCTAAACCACATGCCTTTATAATGTCACATGCAATTAGATCTGGGTTCACTTTTTCGGTATTTTGTCTTGCAAATTCTTAGCATCTAAAATATTTCTTCTTAAAATAGTATTTTACCACTTAGATGAGGTAATGCTTATCTTACTATAGTACTCACATTCTTTGAATTGCATGCTCTCTAAAATCTAGGTGTAGTATAACAATAAATGTTCACCTTTTAAGAATTGAGCAAATTTGCAATCCATCTATTAGCGCCACTTAGACAAGAACAGAGCTCTTCAAAACCTTTGTTGTTCTGTTATATCACACTTTGGTCCTTCTACCAATTCATCCCACACCCACCACCTTATCATGCAAATATCACATCTACAGTTGCCATGCATCATACACTACATGGGTCTGCCAGTATCCAATTCCAATATCTATATGCTTATCATTCCACCTCAAGCTTTGCTACTCCATTCCAACCTCTCTACCTCTAAGGGGGCAGACCATTCGTAACATTAGATATGTAAAAATGCATGTTGCCATGTAAAATATCTCATTCTATTTTCCACATGAACATCCAACATCATTACAAGGACCGTCAACATGTTGTTTTGGTCACACTACATATTCTATATGACCATGGGCATTGCACAAAGGCAAATCAATCCCACTCCATTTGTTTGAATCTTGAGGCTACTTCCAATAAGCCATCTTTTTCCAATGCCAGTTTGAACAACACAAAGTCAATGGTTGGAGAGCCAATAGAATCTTACTATCCAAGAGCATGTAATTATAAGGATGTAAGCATTGTGGCATGCTTCATCTATGTACTAAAATGTTATTCTAAGAAGGAAATTTTTAAATGCTAAGAATCTACAAGGCAAAATCTACAAGGCAAAATGCCAAAAGAGTAAGTTGAGATCTAATTGCATGTAACATCATAAAGGCACGCAGTTTGGGCTCCATTTGGAATCTATGAAAATTGTTGCACCTTTGTTAGATTGATGATACCTTATCATATTTTAGGATACATTTGCTATTATCAAGAATACATGAATATTCTTAATATTTCAGCATACTCAAGGGGTATATATATGATATTTTCCATTATTTTACATAAATTTCTTCGAAAATAGGATACAAATTAATTTTCTAAATCAAGTCACTATTTTTTTTATATACTTCTTTCTTTAATATTCCTATTTTTCTTCAATATCTAATTTATCAACTTAATTGTTACATACAAAAAATAAGTTCATCCTAGAATGAATACATCAAATACTTGTCAAAAACAAACAAGTCTTTAAGTTAGAGTACACACATCCACACAAGACCCCCCCCCCCCCAAGGCATGTTAATAGTTCAGTCGGTGTGCCTCGTGAACGACCCTAGAATCTACGATATTGTAAATGAACCCGTGAAAATGCTAACCCGGGTCCCCCGTCGTTGTCGTTGCCCTTCCGCGGTGCTTGTGCTCTTGCGTGCTTGCGCTCCTCCTCCTCATCGTCGAGGAAGGAAGGGAGGCAAGGCAGGCAGGCAAGGCTGCATTAGCTCTGCGTCATCGTGCTCTGGTCCCTCGGTCGCCGATGCAGCGGCGGCGGGCTCGACGGGGTTGAGCGAGCGATGTGCGGCGAGGAGAACCAGGAAGCGTTTGTTTAACAGGCTGCAAGGAATTTGCGTGTAAAGGAGGAGGAGGAGGAAGAGAAGGAAGAAGAAGAAGAGCAGCGTTGAAGAGGTTCGGGAAGGAAGGAAATGGCTTCTCAGCTGTCGCTTGCGGTGACGAAGAGGCTTTACTCGGTCGGCGCAGCTGGTACGCCGTGTTTTAGGAAAGCTCCTCGTTTCGATTTTTCCTCTCTGATGTTGGTCGAAATTCCTTGCTTGTGTTTGGATCTTTTTCTTTCTTCATCTATTTCTTGATTTAGTTAATGGTTTGAAATGGCATGCGACGATGCGTATGCGTATGCCTTATGTTCTGTTATGATTTATATTTGTAATTATCGTCTTCGTTTCACAATTCGATGAGCGGGAGATGCAATTGAAGTTGCATGCTATTTCTTTTCATTTTGGATTATGAATTTTATGTCACCTTGATCGTCTTGCACGTGAGAGAATGACGGCGGGCGAGAGGATGGTTTCTCATTTAAACTGGTGAATTGTTGCATCTCGGATCTATGGAATTGTTTAATAATTTTATTTTAGATTATTTTATTATTAGGAATAATGGAATGGATTTTACGATTTGTTAGAATTAATTTATGCCTTCCGAATGCGTGCTTCATGATTTTTCATGCATACACCCTTGTGCACCACGAACCGAAATGTGCATTATTGAAGAGGATGGTAGGATTTCTCGATGTCGAAAGTTGTATGGATTCGCAATCACAAAGGAATGTCTTTCATATCATCGATAGATGGAGATTTTTTTCATGTGTTAGGTATGATTTGCTTGTTAATTGCACTCCTTGGTTTATGTATCCTACGGCCTGTCACGTCTTGTTGAGGGTATCGTGCAATTAGCAGATGATACGTTTCCATCAACTGAGATGAATCACATTACATGGAAAGGAAAACTTTTTCGTGCTTATAGTGCTTGAGCTTTCTGAATTAAAAGCATAGATATTCTTGATAACCAAAGAATTAGTGTTCAATCATTGTCCTAGATTGGTTGATGTCTAGGGTAAAAATATCGCCTGCAAACTAGTTGTTCTTCCAAAGTGTGGATCTTCCAAGGTAGCTGAAATCTGATGTATATATCATGGCCTAGGTCGTCTTTCTGTATATGCAGGGAGCTTAAGGGCGTTGGGGTTTGCCTCTGCTGAGACCAACCGTTATAGTACTCAGGATGTTAATGATGATTCTCGAGATGGTCTGTTAGAGATGAATACGCAAGTGCCAGAATCTAATCAGAGTGCCTCAGATGCCACGCTTGATTATTTTTCATTCGATTCCCAGGCTTTTATGGAATATCCCTCTAGTGGGGATCAAATTAATCAATCAGAACGTGTGCATAATAACGGCTATTCGCTTGGCCGCGTCTACCAGCCTCGTGGTGTCCACAAGGTAATGTGACCTTCAGATATTGTGGTTTCCAAAGTAAAATTTGTTCGCTCAATGGTGCATGCTTTATAAAGGTTCTCAGTTTCCAAGGAGATAGAATTAATCAAGTCAAGTTTGCTTAAGACATTCCAGATCCAGTCTTTCTCATATCACAACCCTTGTGGCTAACCTTTGAATTCGGTAGTTACCTTCACTAACCAATCCACGCATTTTGTCACTAAATTTAGGCCATACTCTTGGGAAAGGTCGGTCAAGCTCCTGCTCAAAAAGTCTTGAAGAGTGGGCGAGCAGTCACCATTTTTTCTGTGGGAACCGGAGGAATGCACCTCAATCGTAAAATGTTAGATGGCGAGACCCCTGAAGAGTTTGCAGAGCGCAGCAGTATACAGTGGCATAGAATAGCTGTTTATCAGGAAAGAATAGGGCAACTCATCTTGCGTTCAATGAAGCAGGGGTAAGTTGCCTCCAAGCTTCCCGATTGATTTTTAGTTTGATGAGGTTCGTGCTGAGAAGTGTAGTTTGTGACCTACGTGAGAACGGCGTTTCTAGTGCTAGCCCTATAGCGTGTTAAGTTAAAAAGTAACTAGTTTCTGACGTTGAGTTGTCCATCTTATCAGATCACAGGTGTATGTAGAAGGCAACATTGAGACAAGAATTTACAACGACCCCAATACACAGCAAGTAAAGCGTATTCGAGAGATTGCAGTACGCCAAAATGGTATTCTTATGCTCTTATATGACCATTTAGCGTCTTCATTCGATGGTGGTAATATTGTACAGTATGGAGCCTAAAGCCACTGCAAAACTTTCACGAATTGCTGCAAGCTAGTTACGCCTTGTGTTCGTTAATGTTCCCACGTGATATGTTACATTAAACTATTGTTTTGTCCGACACGGTTATGATTTCTGTGCGGTCCATCATAATGCAGGGCGCCTTCTCTTCATGGAGGCAGCATCAACAGCTAGGGAGTCCCAGCATAGAGAAAATCCTTTGAAGTCTTTAGAGCCGATTACTCGCCGGTCAGAGATACCAGATTAGCCCCTGGACGCATAACTTGCTCTCTTTTGCCCCTTTTGTAATGCTGGATTCGCCAGAAGTCACAGCAAATGAATGTTTTATGGTGAACACCTTCGGTCTCCCACCTTTCTCTAGATCTTCAATTTGACATTTGAGGTTGTCTCACAAATATTTTGTTGGAAGAGGGATTCCACGACTGATTTTGTGTCTAGAGATAATTGCAAATGTCTTTATTTTGTCAATACTTAGGGCAAAGAATCTTGCTGGCAATGCTGCGTTAGTATTTTGGCCTTTGAGTCACAGTCGCAAGTTGTTAATTTGAATTGGTCTCAATTATACCAGTTCCTTTTTGGGTGCAGGTCCCAAATTATTCTTTCTTCGAATTGTAGGCCTCGCTTTGTTAGAATGTATTGAAGGTAGAGCAACTTTCCTGTACTGTACCTGGACTGGCTGCATACGTTCGTTGTGCACTTCTGATTCGCTTTTTCTTAGGACTTAGACTGGGTTGCTCCTACTATGTATCTTCAGATTGGAGCACCATATAACTAATTCTAGATTGCCAGATTCTACGCTAGTAAACTGAGAGACTGAACACAATTCTTTAAGACTCTGGTCGAAGTTCGTTTCAATTTTTACAATATTCAGCTTACACGTGCTCCAAAGCAGCCTATCAGAGCAGCCTTTCTGGTTCACTGGACCCCATGTAGGAAACTGATAAACAGTGATCTGCAGAAAATTGACAAGACTAATACGCTAGGGAAAGCATTTTGATGTGATGCAAGTTGTCTCCAGGTTTGATTTTCCAGAGTTGGTCTGAGGCTCGAGATATGAGGCACTGATTATAATATAGTGTTCCCAAATACCCTAGTTAAATTAGCCGTTACAAACGTTACAAACCATATTGCTACTGTGCAATAGGGTTCAACATCACGACTTGGCTCGAGTAGACAGCTTTACAGGGACATCTCAGATATATTACATGGTTACAGGGGATCAGACAACCTTCAGACAGCCTAAAATTTTACAATATCACAATTTTTTAGGACAAGGAGTGTGCGTATTAACTATATTTGAGCACTATGCTACAAAAAAGCTTCTGAGAGGTACAACACTGACCTACTCAGGTGATAAGGTAAAGTGTTAATTACATAGTTTTACAGTATTTAGAGCAGGGTCTGAGGACATGCGAGTGAAACCTTGACCTGAGGGTAGTCCCTCTGTAGTCCCAACAGGTTACTGAAGAACATTACGTTGTCCATGCTCTTCCTTAGATTTTCGGCATCGATTCTGAGAATCCGTAGTGCTGGTGCACATTTCAGGAGAGAGACCAGGACAGAGATGCAATTGTTGTTCCCGCAGCTGATAACAACCATGATATTTTCTAGCCTAGGGAGAACCATTGCATGCATCCGCATAAAAGCTGCCCCCGCGCCTCCTGCTGTTTGTAGACACTGGGTTCCATGCAGAAAACGATGAAATACACTCAGGGTAGGAGAACAGAGAAGCATAGCAGCAGCACTCAGGTGACTAAAAAATCCAAACATGCTACTCCTTGGTCCTCGAGCAGTCATGGATTTCATAATGAAAAATCATGCTACATACCTACCAATGCACATCCAACTCCTTCCGAGACAACTATGCAGCTTTTCTTTCTACGCCAAAACGAGAATCGACACGAACGGTAATGAGTGTGCAGGTAGTGTTCGGAGCAAACCTCAAAAAAGTCGGCGCCTATATGGATAGATACTAGCTCCTGCAAGTGACGGAGTAGTGATTGCAGCTGGATAGGGTACTTGCGCTCGAAAAACGCATCAATGCGGAGGGAGCGCAAATTTGTCCCCAGTCGAATCAAATGAGTCACACAATCCAACGCCCAGGACTCGCCGCTAATGTGCAGACTCTCTAACACTGGCAGCTCTCTTATGTTAGGTCGGACATGCCAAAGCAGAGCAAGGTTCTGTAACGTGAAGCCGTTCATCACGAGCTCCTCCACATGGCTCAGAGACACGGAAACCAGGCTTGGTGCATTCACGGTGACCATAGTAATTGGTGTTGTAGCCACATCCATGTCATTTGCAAACTCCAGAGAGGTGAGCTTTAAAGCTGTGAAGTGAGGGGTTCGCAGACCCTTGCAGGAGTTCAGTTTTAAATCTTCGAGGATTGGTGCAAGCTCCACAAGTGTCTGAAGCGCACTATCGTAAATTAAAATCAGATCAAGATGAAGGGTTACCAACTGTTCGAACCGTCCAGGCGAGGCAGGCAACACAGGAATGAAACCGTAACACAGGTTCAACCACTGCAACTTTTTACAATCTGTGAGATGGAGTAACTTCTTAGGCTGTGGCCTTGCACGGTTTGGATCAACAAGTGTTAGTCGCTCCAAGGTAGTATTCACATGCTGCAGCCACTGACAAACCTATAACCAGATCACCAGCAGTCTTAAATGTTAAAAAGACCTGAGCATATAAGCTTGCTGTGGACATTCACTTTGAATAATACTCTCACAGAAAATGGATCAGTCTACGAAAGATCAGTAATGTACCCTGTCTTCTGAGAAGTAGTCGTTGGGTATCCAAGGCCACACAACTGGGTGATACGAGATCTTAAGAATTCGAATGCCATGGGTCTTCAATAACATTTGAGTTACAATTGTTTCCAGGCATGAAGCATTCCTGTTCTTATCCAACTGTTAAGATGGAAGAGTTCCACACAAACACAAACGTTACAGGGCTGAGATGACTAAAACGGAACAAGAAAGAAGTAGACATTTGCAGCTAATTGAACGGAAATTTCACCTTCTTCTCCAAGAGTTTGAATGACTCGAAAGTGAGGGTGTCTACTAGCCTGGCTAGCGTCTTCCAACGATGGCACACCATGGCACATTGAGCAACCATTTGCGCACTTTCAAGTTTCGACAATATTAAACAGGCTATGGAATCAGGTAGCACGTCAAAGCTCCCCATTGCCCCCATCATTCAAACACTACCATAGGGAAAATCACCCCATTTCTTCACTCGTAGTGCCAATTCAAACTCAAAGGTACTATGTCCAAGGTCTTCATTATCGCCCCAAGCATCCAACAGCAATCCGTAAACCTGAAAACAACGTTCAAAAGCAGGCCAGAAAATCAGAAGAGCCTCTTACCCTCAAGTGCTTCAACAAAGATAGTTTGTTGATCGCAAACATATATTGAAATACTACAATCTCTCTTACCCATGCTTGGACACTTCCATAATTATAAATAATCTTCTATGATGCTCATGACTGTAAGTAAGCGAAATGTAGTAAGATTATTGGATATCACTTTTATTTGACGAGGATTAGATATCCTCATTCCAGTCAACAGTTTCTATGAAGAGCATGACATCAAACAGGTTCCTTACCACGTCCAACCCAGTTTGTTCTCTTTTATCGGACATCACAGAGTTTTATACCACAAGAAACAATGGTGGCGATCGTTAGTGCTCCCGGAGGCATTCTGCCATTTTGATACAAAACTCTTATGTTAATGACACATGAGAGCAGCATTCATTGCAGGATTAATAGATTGCAAGTTACGCTTGTTAGTACATCACAAAATAAAAATCTTGAGTGTCCTGCTTTAAGCATGATGTGGTTTACCCTGTTAACGCCCAGTAAAACCAACTTCTGTGGTGAGTGTTAGAGCATACCCGTGAGATAAGATCTTCTTCGTCCATATCTTTCTTCATCAAAGCATGTCCTCTGTAAAAATCGCGAGCATATAAACCTTCAACGGCTTCTCACGTAGGATATACTTGGCGTATAATAGGCACACGCTTCTTGCAATAATCTTACCATAACAATCATGTTTCAGAGAATTCGATCATAGCGAAGCAAATTGCTCCTCACTTGTCCACGGGTGTTAAATTTGACATCAAAAATTGTTTCGTCAAACCCAGAGAGGGGATGTAGCCCTACAAAACAGAGTGCCCTAATAGTTCTAAATGTATTTTATTATGCCGGAATTGGAAAATAGTGGAGCACAAATCATGCAAAAAGGCTCTAATAGGAACAACAGAATTCCGAAAATAAAGAAGCGGATATTATAAAAATTGTCCTTGAGAAGGAAAATGGATGAAGGTAGTTGAGACACCAAGCAATCAACAAACAACATAGTTTTCTCGGGATGCCAGGCAGTTCACAAACGTCAATGACAAGAGATTATACACCGAAGTTACAAACTGACACCCTCACTCGATTAACTACAGAAACATAGTCACTGGATGAGGTTGGTATGTAGAGAATTCGAAGGAAGTTTGGCAGGTTAGCAAAGAAAATAAAAACCATGCGTATTCTGCAAGAACGAAATTGTTGGAAAAAATTTACTAAAATCAGAACCAGCAAGGTCGAAACTCGAGACTGAAGCCCCAGAACTCTGTGTGTGGTCATAAAATTGAGCAATTCGACATAACTCAACCCAAACGAATTTTAAGGTACAGTGATTGGAAGAAGGAGAACTTCTTAATTGAGACATCGAAGTTCTGTTCATCGACCCTAACCCAAACCGGTCATAACAATCCAGCAACCGCTCTAGAAACTGCGCCTCAAAGCACACTCAACAACAAAGACAACCAGCCAGCTTAACACTTCTAAAAAAACAAACGAAAACCAGCAAACAAAGTGGCCGCAATTCGGACAACCCAAGAATCAATCACCTACATCCCTACACTCGCCGCTCTCGGAATTGCCGTCGAAATCCTAACCCAGCTGCCGAACTTCACTACGCCCACCTCGAAACCCACCCAATTCCAGCAGCCGCGACGAACACACAACTTGGAATAAAGTCTCGATACCCGAGGATATCAGCACAGAGATCAAGACCACCAAAAAAAAACACAATAAACGTAGTTACAGTTACTACAACGAGACGATAGTGACCCTTCAAGACTGATACGTTCTCTACAAGCTACCGAACCTTGCCAATTTGCAGCGCAGGATTCCCACCCAGGTCTCACTCACTCGCTCACTCACACATACACACACAGAACTCTAAAATGCGTTGGAAGTGCAATTCAAAAATCATTGTGGTCATGAAACAGCCAGATCGGGGCTTTCCGAACAGGATTCACAACAGTAATCCCTGTGGAAGCCTGCATTCCAGTTGCACCTCCACACACTAGTTCCACCTCGTCGAGTGGAATTACAGCGCAGGTGGCTGAAATTCTGGTGCTTTTATAAAGAATCGAGAGAGATCATCGGCTTTCCTGCTGCATCTTCGTAACTGCATTCGATTGTGGCTCCAGAAACATTGACAAAAGCACAAAATGCCGAACTGCACTCAGTTCCAGTGAACTCGAAAGCCATTCCGGTGAGCATAAAAGACGATGCTGGCTCACATTGAGCCCCATCTACGTCCAACGAAGAATGCGGATTTCGTCGAGCCAAATCTGTTCCGTTCGTTGTGAGGACGATCGTCTTCGTCTTCAATTTGAATGATGCTGTTGAGCCGTTTTGATTGACTTCTTCATCTGAATGGACCCAGATTGGACAGTAAAACAATTTGCAAGTAGGTTTAAAAAATCTAAAAAGAACATTTCGACAAAGATGGGAAAATACGAGATATAATTCATTGCAACATAGAGAATCTTTTTTAATCACATATATATATGGGAATGTTAAATAGATCTAGGCTTTTATTAAATTGACACACCCATCATCAATGACTACTAGATTCACTTCTCCACTACTCATCTGAAACCAATGAAAATTAACCACATTCATTATGATTATCATATGTTTCATCATTTGTAGGTTGATTTAGTAAAAGCCTAGGTCTATTTAACATTCTCTTGTATGTATGTATGTATGTATGTATATTTAAAGTTATACTTCAATACATTCAGTTATAAATTATTTTACAACACAATTCTACTTCAAAACTAAATATAACATGCATTAATTTTTACAATATATATATATTTCAAATATGTAAATTTGAAATTCAAAAAACCATTTCACAACAACCTCAATTAATTAAAGTGACGTTTTTATAAAAATAAAAAATAGAAAGTTAATTAAATTTTTTCCGTCATTCAAATTTTAAAATTTCTTTACATTTGAATTTTATAAAGGATTTTGCCAAATTAATATTGGTTTTAGGATTTCGAGATTAGCTTAAACAAGAAAGTTGTTAATAATAGTAATAATAGTAAAAATTTGTCAATAATAATAGATAACAAAGTTGGATTTTAATTACTTACTTGGATATTGGATGAGTGTTTTTTTTCCAAGAAATAGATTTTGTAAATACTCTACAGGAGTTTTGATAAAAACCTCTTGGGTTGATGAATTAATAAAAATAGAAGTTTTAGGTTTTAGAACTTTATTCAAAAAATTAATCTTTAGAAATTAGATGATGTAATAATTAAAATTTGTGGAATTTACTCTTTAGAGTCATTAGTTAAAAACATAAAAAATTTGATTTCTTAAAATATATTCAAAGTATTATGAAAAACATGAAAAGAATGTTAACTTTGATGTCTCCAAATTTGACTTTCACCATAAAACATATAATGTTTAAAAGGTTAAGACATGCATAATTTGCTTTTATGCTACTGCAGAAATAAAATGAAAAAACATATCTTGGTGTGACTTCCGAATTTGTCCTCCAAAATAGAATACATTTAACAAACCTTCATCAAAGATATGAGTATTTTCAGCAAGAACACTAGTTGTGGACAAGATGAGATTGTTTAATAATGATGAAGTCATTAACATTTGTACTATGAACACTATCATGAACAGTTAAACTGTTTTTCAAAACCATTACCAAAAAAACTGGCAACACAAGACATGAAAATGATCGTTCTTTTGTAAAATCCATGCCAATTTTTCATTTACCTCTGTGTTCCATGTCCTTTTCCATCTCAGCGATTATAAATGGCTGCACAAATTTGTTATGAAAATAAAATAAAATAAGAACTCTAATTTTCAATACAGTGCAAATTCAGCAACACATGCCCAATTCAATCTCTTTGATATTCAAAGAAAGCTGGCCGAGGCATGCAACCAGACGTACCAGACGTACTTTCAGTCGAAGTCCTCCGAAACTTTGCCATTCTCTCAGTAGCGTCTACTACACTATCCTATCACGGCTAAGTTTCAGTCTTAAATGGATCACTTTGACCAACTTCAGAAAAGTTCTACATTAGAAATTTACTTAAAATGGTTACAAAAAATGACCAACCAATTTTTCAGCTACGACCTTGATGCCTGCGTTGCTCTTCAATTCACATTTTCATCGTTGGCGTGCTGCAGCCGTTTGAGTCGTGCAAAAATTAGCCTACTCAAATAAGTAGGAAAGTCATGGATGCCCACACCAGCAAGACTAACTCCGGGTATAAGCAGATCATCTCCAGATGTTCCAGAGATAAGATGGGCTTAGTTCTTCTCAAATACTCAAATAGATGCCGCCACCATCGAAGGCCTCCGAAGCCTTACCATCTTCTCACTAGCGACGTCAGGAGCTGAAAGCAGAGAAAACACACCTCAACCGTTATGAGTTGTAAAATATCTTCTCGTATGGATTCCATGGCAATCAAATAATCATGGTGATCATTGACAGGAGAGAATGTTTGCCAAGGCTAATTTTATGACAGAACCGTGACAGTGAACTAGGATTCAGACATGATGAAGGCCATACCTCAAAAAACTCAAATACACCACCCCGACGATTCGCCTTCGTGGGTACAGCTTTTTCACCGCTAGCGAAGACGTATACATATGCGATACGCCAACCAACCATAAGAACGAACAAGCTTCCCAAGGAAACGAGGATAAAAGCTTGTGCCGGCACGTGAGATGTCACTATGGTTCTGATAACAAGCCCAAGCTGTCAAGTCCAACCCAAAACCTGTCAGGACCGGTCCAATGCCTCTTATAGTTCAATGACAGGCATATCTTCTGATAACTTAGAACTAAATTATGCTATAAGGAACATGAAGTAATGCTGCACTAATCTTCAGAATATCGTGGTGTCCTCAAGTGTCTCGTTTTTATTATTTGTTTTTGACCTTCTCAAATTCACATAGTAATTCAAATGCAATTCAAAAGCGGAGAGCAAGCTGAGACAATCTTACAGGGACTCCCACAGCCCAGGACTTGATAGCAGCAGTGGCGGCGCCAGATACGCCATTCATACCTTGACCGTCAGGGCCATAGCCTCCCAGGAAAAAAGACCCCAGAAGCCACCCTGCAAAACAATAACCCGATCTCATCAGTTCGCCAACTCAAACTGAACGTAATTAATCTATACCTTTCAAAACAAGCCCCAAGTTCTCAATCTATGCATCAACTCATGAAGTGCAGATGAGTGCAAGACAGGACATACGAAAATAAGTGCCTGAAGCCATTTAAGCACGCCAACATAAATAGAGTAGACACTTCAGTGGCCGAGAGAGGTTATTCACAGTCCCCAAATTCAAGGTTCTTAATATATAATGATGCCCAAGACTTATGACTTACCTGCAATGAAAGGATCAGCCGTCTGTATGACATCCCAATTCAAGCCGGTGAGACCATGGCTATATCTACCAATGACAGCAAAGGTGATAAGTGCCACCAAATCACCAGCAACAAGTATTCCTGCCCGCCTGTACCCAAAACCAAGAAACAGGTTATGGGATTTGTTCAATGCTACAAGATTTGCACTCATTAACTCACTCAAAATTGTACAATGACTCCTCTATGATAGAGATAAACTTTTATCACACCTTCCGAGTGAATTTTGAATCACTAATTAAATTGTTCGCATGTTGCAAGGAATTTAAACCATTATCACACAAATCAGTCAAACGGTAAAATCGTCCATTTGACACACGTGGATTCACCTGACATCTAGATAAAGGCTTTCAATCTCCGAATCCCTCGTAACAACGTCTAGAATATTTTCAACATTTTTTCTAGTCGAGAGGAGGTAACATGAAAGCAACGCACCCCCAATCAAAGCTCGGTGACGATGATTCACGGTCCACCCTACCAACACCCTCCAAGTTCACGCGCTCGTCCTCTACCAACACCGTCTCTAATTGCGTCCGAATATCCTCTGAAACAGGTGCTGAATTTCCGGGAGATGGAGAGCTCTTCTTACGCCTTATTACAGGTCTGCTGATACTCTCCTTAGAGCCAGAGGGTTCTCCTTCTGACACCGCCCTCACTCTTCCACTAGGATGAATGCGCAAAGATGCGTGCGCAGACAATCCTTTCGAGTTTATCCGCCTCGAGTCAAACGAGGAGAATGCAAGCGTAGATTTCAAGCTGAAAGTAGGGCCTGCTACATGCGCAGGTGCAGTGGCCATGGTTGCACCTCCTGAAACTCTTAGGGCCTACAAGAAATTTTTGATACCTAAAGAACCTGGAACCAAAGCATCAAGTGGGGCGTCAGAATTGCGTCGCACGAAAACCTACCGCGCCACTAGTGTTCCACTACAGAGTTCAGATTTTCTCACTTCTCTTCAATACATCTAACTCAATCAGCCACTAGAGTTCCAAAAATGAAATCAAATTCTTCAACGTACATGCTGTTCGACCATAATAAACAAGGGGCCAGACTCATACACTAAAACATCGAAAGCATCTCGAAAGACCTTAGGGTGTGTTCTGCATTATCACATCAACTTCACGGTCCAGCCAGAAATCTCTCCCAATCAACAGCAAAATTCGAGGATGTCTTCAGCCTGAAGTTCACAGTCCGAAGCTCGATAAACTGACTGGAGATTCTGAAACCTTGAAACCCACGATCTCTAATCCTAACGAGCCCTTCAGTGAACAGGCTCACCCACTCAGGAATCAAAGGAGCTCACAGAGTTGCAACCCTAAGTCCGGTGTGGCTCCAACGTCCACAAATACGCTTGGAAGGAGGAGCAGATGTGACGATTCAACACTCTGTCTTCGAATTCAGATTGCGGGATCTCGATCAAACAAACAATGTTTTGCGGAATCTTGCGAAAGATGGAAGCTGTGGTTGGGGATTCAAAGGCGCGGCGATAGGAGTCACAACTCTCCCGGGTGGATGAATGAATGGTCTGCCAATCAGCCTTGAGTATAGAGTTACAATTTTATCATCCCTTGCACATCCTTGGCTCCACGAATGATTCGTCACCTAAATCCGAATGTGCAAAACAAATTTATGTGGTGCACATACAGAAAACGCATTTTACAGGTTATGATACATATCTTGTAAAGTCAATATATGTTGGAAGTTTTATAGAATATACCCACATAGCTCTTAGTTAAATAGTATCTATGGAGGCAAGAGTGAAGAAGGCCTTCTTCACTCTTGTCAATGTTTTTTTAGTCTTTAGTCTAGTTTCAAGACTTTTTAGTCTTCTAGTCTTTAGCAATAGCCATTCTATTTTAATATTATACTATCTTCAAGTCATTATCTAGTCGTTTTGAATAAGGTAAGAATGTCTTGATCTTTCAATTTTTTAAAATTCATGTCCTTGATAGTTTGACAAGAGTACTAACTTATTGTTCTTTTCTTATTTTAAATATAAGTAGATTATCCCACTTCTATTATTCTATTTTAAAAGTTGTAGACAACCTATCTTTAAACAAATAGTTTAATTTTTTAACACTAATTTATTCCTTAAAAAGAGTGGATTAACCTTCTTTTTGGAAATTTTCATTTCATAATACATGTTGTAGATTACTCTCTTCTAATTTAACTTTTTGAATTTATTGAATTGTCTATGAAAAGAAAGATTATATATGCTAATCTTCATAGAAATGAGAATAAATTTGCAACTAATAGAGATCTCTATGAGTGTATCAACATTGTAAGAGTAGAAATTTCATGTATTTCTAATGTAAATCATGGAGATACTATTTCTACACATTGCTAGGAACCATATACAAGACTAGGATTCAAGACCATGAAATGGAATTAGCTCGATATTAGAATAATAACTGGATACAAGGCAAGAAGATCTTGGAATAATAACATTAGAATAATAATTGGATAGAAGATGAATTGTTGAAACTAAGGATTTCCTCAGCCTCAACTCTTATATATATTAGGTGCAAGGAAGCTTCTTGAGAAGTTTTCAAGAGGCTTGGAAACAAAACAAGCCTAAAATCCTTCTTCGACAACTTCCTAAATCATCTAAAGCCTCTTAGAACCTTTTAGGATCTCTTACGACCTTTAAATTTTTTTTAAAAATCTATTAGAACCTTCTTAGAATCTATTAGAATCTTTTAGAATCTTCTAAGATCTACAAGAACCTCTTATAACCTTCTCAAACTTTCTTCAGTTGTATGTCCGTGATATCACCTCCTCCTCTAGCTTCGAGGTCTCTAAGAAGCAATATTGCTACAAATAAGTATATGCACAAGAAGTTGAAGATTTGTCGCATGGTGTCCATTATATATTCCACTTGTTTTTTGTGAGAAAAATGGTTTATAGGCCCTTATAGCCATCGACAGTGTTCTAAGCCTTCTGCTTGTGACCACGCATGAACTTTGATATCTTTGTTATGGAATTGTTCTACAAATCGTCTTTTTGGACATCTTTTTTAAGCAAGTTCTATCTCAAACACAATTTAACGGCGATTTATTACTGAGTATCCTTTGATGTCTTTATGTTTCAAGTAGCTCTTCATCTCGAAGTCGACTTCGTGGCTTAGGTGGCTCTTCATCTCAGGGTTGTCTCTATGAGTTATTTGGTTGAGATGGTATAACTAACAGGATGTCTATCTCTTGACTATCTATATCACATAAAGTAGATAAGATCAAAAGAATATAAATAGGGGATAGTCGTGAACTCAAATTACTAACTTATATTATTTTAAATATTTGAAACAATTGCCTCTTCAGAGGCTACCTCATCCTCTTCTTTAAGAGGCCAAGAAATAAGAATTTTCATGGTGAAGCTATCTTACTAAGCTATTGTTCCTCATTTTGCTGCTTTTGGTTTTTATGGATGTTGATGATGGAACTTTTGAACCTTCATTTATGCATTTATAAGGTTACCAATTTGTTCCTATATGCGATCGTTGATATCATATCCATGCCAATGAACTAGATATTCAAGCCTTCTATGTCTTATTCTTGAATTTAATACCTCTTCTATTTCAAATTCAACATGATCATTGATTTCAACCATAGGAAGTGGTGGTTGTCTTCGACCTAGTATGTTTGATTCTTTATACCTGTCTAAAAGTGAAACATAAAAGATTGGATGAATCTTCATAGATGAAGGTAATTCCAAGTGATAAGTTATGTTATTTATTTATTTTTGAATCACAAATGGTTCCAATCTTTGATAGTCCAATTTATTACATGGCTTATTGGTTTTTGTATTTCACCATAGAAACCACACTTTGTCACCAACTTGGAATAGAGGATGTTCCTTCTTTAATTCATCTGCCACTAGCTTATAACATTATTGAGCCTTTTCTAGGTGTGTCTTCATACTTGCTTGAAGTTTGCCCATCTTTGTAGTAAATTATTTTGTTGCTAGATTTGTTGACTTTGAAGGCTCTATGTCACGGCCATAATCATGTAAGCTAATAATTACATATAGAAATAGATAGAAGTAAGTAAAAGTAGATAAAAGTAAGTTAATTCTATAATATTTAATATAGAAGCTTCCTAGAAACTTCCTAGACGCTGCTTTGACTTCATAGGTGTCTTTAATTGACTTTTTGGATTAGAAACGTGGTCAACAAGTTGGCCATGTGCCACACATGTTGTTAGCTTGAAGATCAAGCTAACTATGTGGTCCACACGTAGAAAAACTTGCCTTGTAAGTCAAGGCATGTGTCCTACAAAGTCAACACATATTGGAGGTCCTATAGAACGTCGCCACGTAGCCCCTAGTTAGATAGTATATATAGAGACAAGAGTGAAGGCTTCTTCACTCTTGTCAACTCCTTTCTTGCTTCTAATCCAGGTTCAAGAGTCTTTAGTTTCTTGTCTTGTGGCAATAGCCATTCCAGTTTCCTTTTAATATACCTACTTGTTTATATTTTGACTTATTATATCGAGATAGCCTTTTGGTGTATATTACCTGAGAAATTTGATGGTACGAGATCAAAGTTTCGAGGATTCATCAATCAAGTACAATTGGCAATTGAACTTCAACCGCAAAGCTATCCAACTCCAGGATCACAAGTCAGGTTTATTGACACTCTACTTTCTGGTTCTGCATTATCATGGTTTTCGTCTTTTCTTGAACAACGAAATCCAATATTGGACAATTTAGAAGCTTTTTTGGCAGAGTTTCGATCTATGTATGGTGAACACGATGCAACTCGTGTTGCAACAAATAAGATCCGAATTCTGCGACAAGAAAATCGCTCAGTAACAGTATATGCTTCACAATTTCGACAACTTGCAATTGACATTAAGTGGGATGATGCTGCACTCATGAGTCAATTTCTTTGTGGATTGCAATACGAAGTAAAGAAATTGATGCTCAACTTACCTGATCCTCAAACTTTGAGTCAAGCAATCGATTTTGCGGTAAAATGTGATAATCGACTTTTCGAATTTCGATCCGAGAATCATTCACGGGAACCTCAACGTTATTACTCAATGGCAACATCAACATCTTTGCCAAACGTACATTCAGAAGTAGAAGACATGCAAATTGATGCGGTACGTTTTAAACCCCTAACTGAGCAAGAAAAGATTCGTCGTCGTCAAGAAGGATTATGTTTATATTGCGAAGAACCTAAGCACACTACTCAACATTGTCCAAACAAACGACGCAACTATAAAATGAGGGGTACGACGGTCAAAGAAGACAACATGTCGGAAAACGGATTCGTCCAGCTACAATAGGGACCGTGCAGCTGGAACCTTATACAATTCCTAATGAAGGTCCTATCCTCTCCTCAGAACCCTCTCCTTATTTTATAATAGACTTATATTTAGGACCTAAGAATTACAAAGCCTCTGCTTTATTAGATTCGGGAGCCTCAGCATGTTTTTTAGATGAACAATTTGTTAAAAGTCGTAAAATACCCTTTATACAGAAACCTAAACCAGTACATGTAGAAGTCATAGATGGTCGTCCCTTATCTTCTGGAGATGTCACTCATGAAACTCATCCTATAAAAGTAACAATAGACGGTCATGATAGCTACATAGCTTTTAACATAATTAAATCCCCGTCTAATCCAGTTATTTTAGGTTTATCCTGGCTAGAAAAATATAACCCTCGAATAGATTGGAATTCACGTAAACTTGACTTTTCCCAAAGCGTTATTAATAGTTCTACCAACCAAGTAAAAAATTATAAGTCTAGTATAGTAAAACCCGTACTGATAGGTGCAAAAGCATTTATACACGCAGCAAAAGAAGGATCAACTTTTGCTATTTATGCTACACCTATTTCTGAAAACGTAAAGACTTCAAGTGGCATTCCAAGTCAATATCAGGAGTATCAAGACGTTTTTGAGAAAAAGAATGCAGATATTCTTCCTGAGCATCGTCCATATGATTGTTCAATCGACCTCAAGGAAGGAACTCAGCCACCATTTGGACCAATTTATAGTTTATCGCAAGATGAGATGGCTGAACTCAAGACATATATTGACGAGAATTTAGCGAAGAATTTCATACGCAATTCAAAATCTCCAGCAGGAGCTCCAATTCTATTCGTAAAGAAAAAAGATGGATCTTTACGAATGTGTGTTGATTATCGAGGACTCAACAAGATCACAATCAAGAACAGGTATCCATTACCTTTGATATCAGGACTCCTTGACCAGTTGAATCAAGCTAAGATCTATACAAAAATAGATCTAAGAGGAGCATATAATCTAGTACGGATCAAAGAAGGAGATGAATGGAAGACTGCGTTTCGAACCAGGTATGGACATTTCGAATATAATGTCATGCCTTTTGGACTCACGAATGCACCAGCTGCTTTTCAACATCTCATGAATGATGTATTTCGTGAATTCTTAGACAATTTTGTCGTCTGCTATCTAGACGATATCCTGATCTATTCTAACAACGTCGAAGAACATGAAATACATGTTCGTCAAGTATTACAAAAACTTAGAGATGCAGGATTGTACGCCAAGATGGAAAAGTGTGTATTTCACACTACTCAAGTTGACTTTTTAGGATACATCATTTCAAATGATGGTCTCATGATGGATTCTAAGAAAGTCCAAACAATCATGGATTGGAAGATTCCAAGGACAGTAAGAGATGTCCAATGTTTCTTGGGATTTGCCAATTACTATCGGATCTTCATCAAAGATTTCTCACGAGTTGCAGCTCCACTTACACGCTTGACTAATAAAGATAAATTCCAATGGAATCAAGAAGCGGAAGCAGCATTTGAAGCCTTGAAGACATCGTTTGTCTCTGCACCAGTCTTATATCGTGTTGATTTTTCCAAGGCATTTTTTATGGAAACAGATGCATCAGATTTTGCCTTGGGTGCAGTTTTATCACAAATGGGAACAGATGACAAACTTCATCCGATAGCTTTTCATTCAAGAAAATTCTCAGCAGCCGAGATCAATTATGAGATCCACGATAAAGAACTTCTTGCGATCGTGGATTCCTTTCAAGAATGGCGTCATTATCTAGAAGGCGCTTCTAGTCCAGTCACTGTGTATACAGATCATAAGAACATCGAGTATTTCATGTCAGCACGCGTGTTGAATCGTCGTCAAGCTCGTTAAAGTATGTCTTTGTCAAGATTCGAGTTCATTATCACTTATCGGCCAGGAAAACAACAAGGTTTGTCTGATGCCCTATTTAGACGTTCTTATTTTGCACCAAAAGAAGAAGATGCAACTTTTGAGCAACAAAGAACGGTTCTCTTGAAACTGGAGCAATTTCATCTCCAAGCAATGAAATCAACATTGACTGTTGATTCAACTTTTCTCAAGCAAATCTAGTCCAGTATGTCCTCAGACCCTCTTGTTTATGATATCGAGAATAATTCTTCCAAGTCTCATAATCCTTCTAAGTTTGAGTTCAAGAATAATCTATTATATTTTGAAGGACGCCTATATGTTCCAGAAGGAGAAGCACGTTTATGTGTTCTTCAAGCACGTCATGACTTTCCAGCAGCAGGGCACTTTGGATATAATAAGACTTTAGAACTCATATCAAGAGATTTTTGGTGGCCACAAATGTGGAAGTCAGTCAAAGACTTTGTACAATCATGTGATATTTGTTCAAGATCAAAAATTCCTCGTCATCGACCTTACGGACTTCTTCAGCCATTACCTATACCAGAACAACCATGGTCTTCTGTTTCTATGGATTTCATCACAGATCTTCTAAGCTCAAGATCTTATGATTCTATATTTGTGATAGTAGATCGTTTCACCAAGATGGCACATTTTGTGCCATGTACAAAATCTATCACAGGTGAAGAAACAGCTAAGCTTTTCATTGATAATATCTATCGCTATCATGGATTACCTAAAGATATCATATCAGATAGGGGAACTCAATTTGTGTCAAGATTTTGGAGGACCCTTTTCAAGATTTTAAAAGTAGACATAAAGCTATCTTCGGCTTTCTATCCTCAAATTGATGGACAAACAGAGCGTGTAAACCAAGTCTTGGAGCAATATTTAAGGTGTACTATCAACTACCAACAAGATGATTGGACAACCCTTCTGCCATTGGCAGAGTTTGCTTATAATAATACGGTACATTCTTCCATGCAACAAACACCTTTCTTTGCCAATTATGGCTATCATCCACGACTTGATACTTTTGATTTTTTAAAAGTTGATAATCCTGCAGCAGAAGATATGGCAAATCGGTTGTCAGAGTTACATGCAATAATGAAGACGCAATTGAAGGAAGCTCAAGAACGACAAAAGATAAATGCAGATCTATATCGTAAGGAGCAACCACAAATCAACGTGGGTGATAAGGTATGGCTACTTCGTCGCAATATCAAGACTACTCGACCTTGTGACAAGTTGGACTATTGTAAGCTTGGCCCCTTTTCTGTTTCTGAACAGATCAACCCAGTTGCATATCGGTTACATCTACCGGAGTCAATGAAGATCCATCCAGTATTCCACGTATCTCTTCTTAAACCATATAAGACAGTGGATATACAAGGAAGAAGACAAATGCCACCGCCTCCTATAGAAGTAGATAATAATGAAGAATTTGAGGTGGAAGAGATATTAGACTCAAGGCGGCACCGAAATAAGCTGGAATATCTTGTTCATTGGCGCGGATATGATATTAGTGAACGCACATAGAAGCCATCCAGGAATCTAGCAAATGCATCTATAAAGTCAAAGTTTTTCATCAACGACATCCATCAAAACCAAGATGAAAATCTCTCTTATAAAAGAGACAAGATTGAAGCAAGATAACATTCAATTTCCTATCCTTGTTTGTAACTTCTTTGCATTTGTGACGCTAATTAGATGGAGAGCCAACAACCAGCGGATTCAACTCAAGAACCTTCGTTTGCTGACCTGCCGGACGAGACATTACGATTGTCACAACCTTCAAGACGACGCAATCGAGATGAAGATCTTCAAGAACGACATGTTCTTCCTCAAACAGATGGTGAGATACAACGCGTTTGGTATCACGATTTGGGAAGTGACTCTCGATGTTTGGTGATTTTGCTAGAGGTAGGAACAACTCCTGATGGTGTTCCGAATATTCTATTCGAAGGAAGTTACGAAGGCCTCAACAATGATCAAATAACTGAGTGGTCTTCCCGCCCTGGTATGGGACACTACCGATGGTTGAGAGGCCCTATCAATCATCTTCGAAGAGAACAGAGATCAGAGTATGTGGCGAATACAATTCGTCGCATCATAGATTTCCTCAGCATATGATGACCGCTCCTCGTGGAACTCGTCTCTAGAAGGGGGGGTAATGTCACGGCCATAATCATGTAAGCTAATAATTACATATAGAAATAAGTAGAAGTAAGTAAAAGTAGATAAAAGTAAGTTAATTCTATAATATTTAATATAGAAGCTTCCTAGAAACTTCCTAGACATTGCTTTGACTTCATATGTGTCTTTAATTGACTTTTTGGATTAGAAACGTGGTCAACAAGTTGGCCATGTGCCACACATGTTGTTAGCTTGAAGATCAAGCTAACTATGTGGCCTACACGTAGAAAAACTTGCCTTGTAAGTCAAGGCATGTGTCCTATAAAGTCAACACATATTGGAGGTCCTATAGAACGTCGCCACGTAGCCCCTAGTTAGATAGTATATATAGAGACAAGAGTGAAGGCTTCTTCACTCTTGTCAACTCCTTTCTTGCTTCTAGTCCAGGTTCAAGAGTCTTTAGTTTCTTGTCTTGTGGCAATAGCCATTCCAGTTTCCTTTTAATATACCTACTTGTTTATATTTTGACTTATTATATCGAGATAGCCTTTTGGTGTATATTTTCCCTCATCGAGTCTTTGTCCTTGACACTCTATCATATCCAACTTTAGATGATGACCATAATTTGAATAGAATGGTGTTTGTCGCATAGATGCATGAGTTGTATTGTTATATGCAAACTTTGTAGATAACAAGTAAGAAGTCTAGTTATCTTGTTAAGAGTTAATAGTGCACCTTAAATATTGCTCAAAAATTTGATTGACCGACTCCATTTGGACATTAATTTGAGGGTAGAAGACAAAAGAAATGTTGATGTCAACCTTAAGAATCTTATATTGTGCCTTTGAAAATCTTCATATAAATTGTGGCTCATAATTTGACACAATGTCATCTAGCAACCATTGGTAATGATAGACATTATCAATAAAGAATCTTGCCATGTCTTCACCAATAATTGACTTCTTCCAAGATATAAAATGTGCCACCTTAGTCAATTGATCAACAACTATGAAGATAGTGTCAAATGAGCTTGATGTGTAGAAGATCCATAATAAAATCCATAGAGATAGATGACCATAGTTGTCTTAAAATAGGAAGGGGTTGAAGAAGTCTATATAGTCAATGTCGAGGATTCTTTGACCTTGAACAAGTATCACATGATAGTACAAATTTCTTAATGTCTTTTCATATTTTAAACCACGAAAAGACTTTAGACAAAAGTTCCAAAGTCTTGTTGAATCTAAAATGTCTAGCTATAGGAAAATCATGGTGTGTTTGAAAAATGCAGAAGCGAGTTGGCCCTTTAGTAATGAACAAACACTCTTTAAAGAATAAGAGATTGTCTTCAATCTTGAATTTAGAAGACTCTTTAGGAAGGTTATTGGCTAGACGCTTGATATTAAAAATAAGAAGATTTGTGGTTGAGGCTTTATAAACTTGATTAAGAAATGATAAATCCATAGGCATTAATATATTGGTTACTTGAAGTTGAAATTGCTTAGGCTTTAAGAAGGTTGTTTGTTGTTGATTATATGCTGCCTCATCTTCTTTTGATTCAAGGTAGGAACGTCTTGATAATATATTTGATAACCTTTGTTGGCTCTCAGGTCAATATGTGATGCAAAAATCAAATCATGATAAAGATATATTTCAATGCGCTTGGCGATGGTTTAAGACTTAGGTTGATATGAAGTATCTAAGATTCTTATGATCTATATATACACTCACCTAATGAAAGGTGCCTTCAAGAAAGTGGCACCATTCTTAAAAAGAATCCACAATGACAAACAACTCTTTATCGTGAATTTTGTAGTTGATTTTTGTTGTTGAGAATTTTTTAGAATGGAATGCAATTAGATGAAGTTTGTCATCTTTTCCATATTACGATAAGATTACTCTCAATGAAAAGTCTGAGGCATCAACCTCCATAAAGTAGAGCTTATTAAAAACCTAGATATATCAAAATTAGAGTTGTTGTAAAAGCATCTTTTAAGCTTTGAAAAGTTTTCTCTGCTTTGAGGTCTTAGTCCAGCTTATCCTTGCATGTCAAGTGCATAAGTGGAGCAGCAATCTTGGAATAATTTCTAACAAAATCTTTATAAAAGTTTGCAAATCTAAGAAAGCATTAGACATCATGTATAGTTTATGGCTTTGTCCAATCAATGATTGCTTGTACCTTCTTTGGATCCATAAAAAGGCCTTTGTTGGAAATAATATATCCAACAAATTTAACTTGAGGTGCATGAAATCCACACTTCTCTAATTTTGTATATAGTCTAACACTTCATAGCTTTTTCAACATAGGACAAACATATTTTTTGTGGTCTTTTGGATTCTTGGAAAAGATCAGAATATCATCTAAATAGATCATAATAAAGTCATTGAGATGCTTGCAAAATATATCATTCATTAAGTGTTGGAATATGGTTGGTATATTGGTAAGTCCAAAAGGCATGATATTATATTCAAAATGTCCATACCTAGTACAAAATGCTATCTTTCATTCATTTCCTTCCTTAATGCGTATCAAGATATACTTGCCTCGTAGATCAATCTTCATAAAGATCTTTGCTTAGCTAAGTTGATCAAAAAATCCGAATATCAACGACAATGGATATCAATTCTTTATTGTTATTTTATTAAGACCATGATAATTGACACACATCTATAAAGATCCATCTTTCTTCTTCACAAATAATATCAAAGCACTAGCTAGCAATTTGGAATATTGAATAAAATTCTTAGCTAGATTTTCATCAATATACTCTTTTAAAGTTGCAAGCTCATTTTGGGATAAATTATAGATGGATCCAAATGATAGTTGAGCACTTTTTTGAAGGTCAATTGCATAATCATAAAGGAGATGCTTCAACAAGATGTCTGTATTTTTTTTATTTTTTTTTTCAAATACATCTACAAAATCCTTATATGCCTTTGAAATTATTGTTGTAGCAACCACAAGTTTCAATTGTAGATTTGTATAGACAGCAAATGTAGTGCTATGTTTGGCCGCCTTTACAAATGTTCTAGCTTCAATAAATAAATGTTGTTTAAGTTTTGGCTTGTCAAGTGTTAGAAGCTTTGTCATAGATCTGGATATTTTATGATCTACTTGATAAAATTTGAACTTTTGAGATATCCAATCTATTTGTGGATTATGTTTTTCAAGCCATAAAAGTTCTAAAATGATTGGACTTGATGGTGATCTAATGACGTTGAATACTACTTGACTACTATGTTTGTCAAATGTTATTTCTAATAGAATCCTCTCATGAGTGACATCTCCAAAGGATAAAGGTCAACTATCTATTACTTCTATATGTATGGCTTTGGATTTTTTGACTATACATATTTTGTGTGATCTAGAAAAAAAAATTCAATAAAAGATGCAGAGACTTCCCAGTCAAGAAATGCATGACACTCTAGTTTTGTGACTCTTAACTATATAGATATAGTAAAACAACGGAAAGGGCTAATAGAGAATACATGACATTTTTTGGTTTGTCATAGTAAAGAATTCAATTGCATAATTCCTATTATAGCTAAATATCCTCATTTTTGTGCAAAGACTTTTGATGATGTGGCCACACTCCTTATTCAATATATACGTTGATATTTCTTTGAACAATCATCATCCTTTTGGTTAGGTTTTTTACAATATAAGCATAGGCCAAGTTTTCTTTGATGCTTTTTTTCTTGCTCTGAAAGAAGTTTGAAGCAAACTACATCAATCTGCTTATCTTCTGCTTTCACATGCTCATTAGAATTGAATGGTGAAGAAGCTGCAAAATAATTCGTATATACATGTCATATAATTAAAAAACATTTATCTTATTGTTGTTGAAATAAATGGTTATTGCACTTCAGAGCTTGACTAATAGCTTCATTGAATGTTTGAAGATCTGACATAGACAACAATAAGTCCTTGATATCATCTCTTAATCTCCAATAAAATTGGCTCATCAATGCATTTTTTCTTCAATTCATATCTCATAGTAATTATCAAAAATTTGAGGCATACATTGATGCAAAATGCATTCTTTATGGAAGGCTTCAAATTTTAGTTTTTGAAGAACAAACCTTATCATGTTCACCAAATGCTTTTACAAATATTGCCAAAAATACTTCAAAATTGTGCAATACAGAGAATTTCTTTTCAAATAATGGAGCAAACCAAGATAAAGCTTGACATAAGAGTAAGGTTCCAACCAAACTAATACAAGATACTTAAGTGGAATATCATTAAGATTGAAGAAATTTGATTAGTTGTACTTGGTTTACAAAGCCACAAAATTTTGAGTGGGTGCCATCAAACTTTTCCAAAAGATCAATCATTGATTCTTTTACTATTATTATTGTGAAATCATTGTCTTGAGTGGATGCACCTTCTATGTTTATTAAAGTAGATATAGTGGTTTGAAAATTTGGAACCTCTATTGCCATTTGATGTGGTGGTTGAAGCACTCTAGCTCCTTGACCATTATGTATGGTCATATATAGTTCTTCATTCTGCTTCAACAAAGTCTCTGTCCTGATTTTCAATGTTTCAAGAGCATTAATAATAGAATCTAACTTAATCTCTTTGGAGTCTGTCATATTGACTTTTCCACCTTCTACCATAGAAAATCAGAGAAATATATGCATTCAAAAGAAAGAAAAAAAAAAAAAAACTTGATCTATGGTATAAAGAAAAAAAAACCAAAAGAATATCAAGAAAAGAACAATATTAGTCGAAGGAAGGATAATCCACAACCTTTAGAGTGCTATAATACTTTTAAGAAGAAAAATAATCCACTCTCTGTCAAAAAAGATTAAGCTTTTAATATTATTTTATGACAATCTTGACAAACTATTAGGGATTATATATAAGAGAAGGATTCAAGATCAAGAAATGGAGTTAGATCGACATTAGAACAATAATTGGATACAAGACAAGAAGATCTTGGCCAGATCATAAGAAGTGAATTGTCAAGACTGAGGATCCCCTCAGCCTTGATTCCTATATATACTAGGTCCTAGGAAGCTTCTTGAGAAGTTTTCATGAGGCTTGGAAACAAAGCAAGCCTAAGATCATTCTTCGGCAACTTCTTAAATCATCTAAAGCCTCCTAGAACCATCTAGGATCTCTTATGACCTTTTAGAGCTTTCTTAGAATCTATTGAAATCTTCTAGAATCTTTTGGAACCTTTTAGGATCTCTTATGATCTTCTAGAGCTTTTTTAGAATCTACTAGAACCTTTTAGAAACTTTTGGAAGCTTCTAGGATCTACAAGAACTTTCTTAGAACCTTCTAAAATCTCCTAGAATCTTCTCAAATCTTCTTTAGTTGTATGTTTGTTACACATATATAGAAAAAGTTTAGAATCTATGCCAAAAAGTTGTGTTATTGAAGAAAGCAAGTAGATCAGTGTCACAACCAAATTCACGAAGTTTCATTTTTATAAGTACAAGGGATGTAAGAATTAGTATGCCCAAAAAGTTTCTTGAAATAAGATCAAAATTTTGAGGATTTTTACAACAAATTAAGCTTTATTTAAAGTTAAAACTTTTCCAATTATTCAATGGATTTACTCAAATTAGATTCATAAGTAAACTTCTATCAAAAAGTGTTTTTTTTTGTTTACATCTTTGATGGAAAAAAATTCATGTCTATTCTATGATTTGAATTCATTCTTAGAAATATTTATAGCTATATTTGAAAAAAGTGATCAACAAAGGGTAGCAAAGGCCAAGCTTATATTCCTAAGATAAAAATCATATTCAACCATATCATATCTTGTTGAATTCCAAAATTTTGCTTGCAATATGGATTGGAATGATAAAATCTTTATTAATTAGTTTTGACATGAATTAAAAGATAATGTCAAAGATTTATCATTCATAATGCCAAGAATAGATTCATTAGAGCAATTTATTGCTTAAGCCATTGCATGCAATAATTGACTCTTTAAAAGATGCTAAGAACAAAGATTTGATTGAAGAAGTATAAGTCGAGTTATTGCAACACCTTCTAAGTTTTTAGAAGCTTACTTGTCCAAATTAGAGCTTACGTATATTGACATGGTATGTTAAAAATCTCTTATTAAATAAAAGGAAAAATAATTGTTGTTAAAAAGGTTTATACCTATATTATAAAGAATCCTAACACACTACTCAATATAATTCAAAGAAGCAATGCAATGACAAAATAAAGAGTATGGTTGCCAAAGAAGACAATGTATCAAAAAATAATTTTTTCTAATTACAATAGGAATTATGTGGTTGGAATTTTACATAATTCCTAATATAGGTCTTATTTTCTCCTTAGATCTTTCACCTTATTTTATAATATAATTTTTTTTAAGACTAAAAAATCACAAAATCTTAGCCGTGTTAGATTCAAGAGCCTCAATTTGTTTTATAGACAAAGACTTTGTCTAAAAACAACATATATCTTTAGTTAAAAAAATCAAACATGTGCATATAGAAATAATAGATATTCATTGTTATATGGCATGATTTTCTATCTAAAAATATACTAGGTACTTAGCTATAGATGGTTGAGCTTTAATTTATTGAACAAATTTCAATAAGTGATGTATTCTTATTATAGAGGCCAAATAAATATAATGGTATCAAAAGATATTTTATTAATAAAATCTTTTTATATTTTAAAAAACTTTTTATATAAGGCTTTTTAAAGCATCTAAAAATGTTTTAATATCCTATGCTATATCAAATCATAACTAAATCATTTGCCAATAAGCTTAATTTCCAATAAGCTCAAAAAAAATCCATAATCTCCTTAAAAAAATATATCTTTATACCATAATTTTTTCATAGCTCCATATCTCGATTTTTAATATGTATGTAAAGTCTTGACTTTCAAAAATCTCTTTACTTTGTATAAAATGTCCAAATTGTAGTAAATTCCTTTCAAAACATTTTTCTCTTATAAAGAATTTTTTTCCTAAAACTTTAAAAATCTATATCTCTTGATCCAATTTTTCAAATTTTTTAAATTTTTTTCATGATATAGACTTTATTTTTGAACCTTACTACAAAAAAAAAAAAAAAACAAAAAAAAAAAAAAAAATGAATTGTAAATCTACTACAGATTGTTTGGCATCTTAAATCCTAATTCATAAGCACTTGAATACTATTTTCTTCATATTTCAAAAATAAAAATCTCAAATACCACAAAATTTATATATGAAATTTAATAACATGATAATTTATATTTTTAAAAATATTCAACTAAAATCTTGTCAAATTTTTCAAGATATAGCTCAAAATACAATCATTAATAAATTAGATTACTTATTTTTCTTAGATTTTAAATGTTGACTTTAACTTCCTATAACTTCTTTATTTTAGCTTTGAATTTATTAAGCGATATATAAAAAATATAGCCAAAAAAGTGTTCTCTTCAATCTTAGTCATTGATGCTTTATTACTTTTTGAATGCATGGATTATATCCAAAAGAGTGATAATAGATACAAAACCAATACCTTAACTTTGAAGGCCTATATCTCTTTCATAAAAACTCCAAATCACACAAAATTTATACCAAAACCATAGCCAAAAATCTAAAATTCCTAACCTTAGCCTTTCAAGTTTGGATTGAATTAAAAGAATAACTCTAATTCCTAATAAGACCTCAGGCAACCTCCTTAAAATCTATTATGTATGAATTTTGACCAATAAGAATGGAAATTTTTACCATCCATCTCTATTCATCCATATGGTTGGCCTATCTACTCTTTTTACATTAAAATCATTTTCTAATCTTTTTTTCAAATAAGTTTTGCATAATATGTGCCTTAAAGACCAAATAAATAAAATAAAATAAAATAAAATTTTAAAAGTCACCAATGTTTAATAAAGATGGCTCCAAATATATAAAAACTATTATCACTATAAAATAAACCTCAATAATAGTCTCTTTAAACTAATCACTTTAAAGTAATATTCTAATTATATTTCATTACCAACTAAAATCTAATAACATGGCTTGCATTACATTGTATAGTAAATTATATATTAGATATATATGTGTATTATTTTCATATGATAGCTAAACCACAATATAACATTGTTCATTATCTTTTGAGGATATTACGCATGAAATTATTCTTTTTAAAGTAGCAACTAGTAATAATAATAGTTTAGTAATATTTAATATGATTAAATTTCTTTTTACCTAATTATTTTAGGATTATTGTGGTTAGAAAAATATAACCTTCAAATAGATTAAATTTCTTATAATCTTGATTTTTTCCATAGTTTAGCCTAAGATTGAATTAAATAAGTAAAAATCTATAAGATAGATAAATCCAAATTATTATTAATAGATTTAAGAATTTTTATTCATTCTAAAAAAGAAAGATCAATTTTTATTATATATGCCATATCTATTATTGATAGATCTCAAAGAAGGAGATGAAAAGAAGACTGCATTTCAAACCAAGTATGCACATTTTAAATATTATATCATATCTTTTAGACTTATAAATGCACCAACAACTTTTCAACATCTTATGAATGATGTTTATTGAGAATTTTTAGATGATTTTATTATCTGTTATCTATATAACATCTTGATCTATTCTTAGAATACAAAAAAATATGAACTTCATGTTTATTATATATTATAAAAATTAAGAGATGTAGGACTCTATGTCAAGATAGAAAAGTGTGTATCCTACATTA
This sequence comes from Physcomitrium patens, assembly GCF_059467195.1. Lineage (NCBI taxonomy): Eukaryota > Viridiplantae > Streptophyta > Bryopsida > Funariales > Funariaceae > Physcomitrium > Physcomitrium patens. The sequence continues at coordinate 11,345,270 of NC_143415.1, read as the reverse complement.
CTCAAGTTAACTTCTTAGATTATATCATTTTAAATGATAGACTTATGATAGATCTTAAGAAAATTTAAATTATTACGGATTGAAAGATTTCAAAAACGATACAAGATGTCCAATATTTTTTAGAATTTACTAACTACTAATGGATCTTTATCAAGGACTTCTCTCAAATTACAGCTCTACTTACATGTTTGAATTGTAAAGATAAACTTCAATAGAATCAAGAAAGAGAAGCAACATTTGAAGCTTTAAAGACAGCCTTTGTTTCTACACCAATCTTGTATCTCGTTGACTTCTCCAAGGCATTCTTTATAAAAATAAATACATCAAACTTTGTTTTGGATGCCGTATTATCACAAATAGAAACAAATCATAAACTTCACTCAATAGCTTTTCATTTCAAAAAAATTTCAGCAACCAAGATTAACTACGAGATTCATGACAAAGAGCTTCTTGCAATTGTAGATTATTTTTAAAAATGGCATCATTATTTTGAAGGTGCTTCCAATCTTGTCACCATTGTCGGGGTAGAGAGAGTTTGCCTCAAGAAAGCGTTGGGCTTCTAGCTGCCACTAAATATTCAATCAAGTCTAAGATATAAAAAACCAAGTTTATACATATAATATTTTCTTTTTTTGGGCAATTACATCAAAACATTGACCCAAGTACCAAGAAAACACCCAAATGTATGATAAAGTATTTTAAAATCTTATATATCCTCATGAGGAATGTTTCTTAAACTTCAACAGCTCATATCTCACGATCGAACCGTCAAAACAACTCTAAATTTTACATAAAGTATTGATATACTTTCAAAAACTTCTACAAAAAAATTTAATTGCAAATTCATTATGGATCTTGATATATCGCTAAAACCCTGACAGTAGCTTTAAACCCTAGCTTACATACACTTACATGCTAATTTCTTTATATCTCACAAAATAAGTACTCAAATACTATGAAACTTTGATTTATAGCTTTTTAACTTAATAATTCACACTTATGGAAGTTTTGAGCCAAAAATTCGTCCAAAAAGTCAAGATATGGCTCCAAACATTACTATCAACAAAATGACTCACTTACTGCCTTTGAATTACATGTGCTATCTTCAATGCCCTATAACTCCTTCATCTAAACTTGGAATTCGTCAAACAGTATATGCAAAGTGTAGCCAAGAAAGTTTTCTCTCCAATTCTAGTTTCCGATCTTTCATTGCTTTCCGTACGCATATGTTATGCTTCAAAGAGTAATAGTAGGTACAAATTTGACACCTTAACTTTGAACATCTATATCTCCTTCACAAAAACTTAAAATCACACAAATTCTTCATCCAAATTATACTCAAAACCCTGAAATTCCTGATCCTAGCCTCCAAAGCTCGAATGACTTCAAAAGAGAAACCCTAATCCCTAATAAGGCCTCGGGCAGCCTCCTTGAAGCCTATTGGACATGGCCTTCGACCAATAGGAATGAAGTTTTTCATTCCTTGCCTTCATTCAACCATGCCTTGCTTTCATCCCTCCCAATAAGCCTCCTATTAGTTAAGAATTTTCTCTTTAAACTCTAATCTCCTCTCAAGGCTCTATATTAAATATTTAGATTCTATAATTTTTTTATTTTTTATTTTTTAAATGCTATAATCAAAAAAAGATAAAATTCAAAATAAAGTTTCTTAAATCTACTCTCTTTAAATTATCCTATTAACCATTCTAACACTCACTAAGACTTATGAACATATTATATATTCTAACTAATTTTTACATATTGTAAGCAATTACAGTATGACACCGTGTATACATATCACAAGAATCTCAAATATTTCATGCCAATATGTATGTTGAATTATCGTGAAGCCCATTGAAGTATGTCTTTATCAAGATTTGATTTCAAGATCTTATATCAACCTAGAAAATAAGAAGTTTTATTAGACGTCCTTTCAATACATTCTTATCTTGCACCAAAAGAAAGAAATGCATCTTTTGATCAATAAAGAAGAATTTTCTTGAAGCTCCAGCATTTTTATCTTTGAATAATGAAATCAACATTAACTATTGATTTAACTTTTGTCAAACAAATTCAATCAAATATGTCTTTTGATTCTCTTGTTCATGATATCAAGAATCTTTCTTTTAAGTCTCATAATGCTTCCAAATTTGAATTCAAAAATAACCTACTCTATTTTAAAGTATGCCTATATGTTCCAAAAATAGAAGCATGTTTACGTATTCTTCAAGTATGCCACAATTTTCTAGCAGCTAGATATTTTCAATACAACAAGACTTTAGAGTTGACATCTAGAGATTTTTGATGATCGCAAATATAAAAGGCTATAAAAGACTTTGTTCAATCATGTAACATTTATTCAAGGTCAAAAACTCTCCATCATCAACCTTGTAGACTTTTTCAGCCATTACTTATTTCAAAACAACCATAGTCTTCTATTTCTATGGATTATATTATGGATCTTTCAATCTCAAGTTTATATGATTCTATATTTGTGATAGTAGATTATTTTATAAAAAAGGCATATTTTGTACCATATGCAAAATCTATCACAGGTGAAGAAATAGCCAAGTTTTTTCTTAACAATATTTATCAATATTATAGATTATCCAAAGATATTATATTGGATAAAAGGGCTCAATTCATATCAAGATTTTGGAGAAACCTTTTCAAGATTTTAAAGATAGACATAAAGCTATCTTCGACCTTTTATCCTCAAATTGATGAACAGATGAAGCATATAAATCAAGTTTTGGAGCAATATTTAAGGTATACAATCAATTATCAATAAGAAGATTGAAGAACCTTCTTGCCATTAGCAAAGTTTGTTTATAATTATATGATGCATTCTTCTATGCAACAAACATCTTTCTTTGCTAATTATGATTATCATCTATAATTTGATACTTTTGACTTTTCAAAAGTTGATAATCCTACGACAAAAGATTAGGCAAATTATTTATCTGAGTTACATGCAACAATGAATGTACAATTAAAAGAAGCTCAAGAAAAACAAAAGATCAATACAGATGTATATTATAAGGAATAACCATAATTTAATGTAAGTGATAAGGTATGGTTACTTTATCATAATATCAAGATTATTTGTCTTTGTGATAAGTTGGACTAGCATAGGCTTAGTCTTTTTTTTTATTTGTAAATAAATCAATCCAATTGCTTATCGATTATATCTATTGCGGTCAATAAAGTTCCATCTTATTTTTCACATGTCTCTTCTTGAACCATACAAGATTGTGAGCATACCAAAAAGAAGACAAGTCCTACGTCTTTCTCTAGAAGTAGATAATAATAAAGAGTTTGAAGTAGAAGAAGTTCTAGACTCAAGGCGACACCAAAATAAATTGGAATATCTTTTTTATTGATAGGGATATAATATTAATAAACGTACATGGGAGCTTACAAAAAATCTTGCAATTGCAGCAAAGAAGGTGGAGGCTTTTCATCAACAATATCCATTAAAACCAAGATAAAAATCTTCTCTATAAAAGAAACAAGATCTAGGTAAGATAATATTTTACTTTCTATCCTTATTATAGCTGCATTGTATTTGTGATACTAAAAAAATAGAGAATTAACAACCAACAGATTTGACTTAAGAGCCATCATTTGCTAACCTATTAAATAAGAAATTATGATTGTTACAACCTTCAAGACAATGCAATTGAAATAGAGATCTTCAAGAACAACATATTCTTCTTCAAGTAGATAGCAAGATATAATGCATTTGGTATTACGACTTTAGAAGGGACTTCCAATGTTTGGTGATTTTACTAGAAATAAGAACAACTCCTAATGGTATTTTAAATGTTTTATTTGAACAAAGTTATGAAAGTCTCAACAACAATCAAATAACTAGGTGGTCTTCCTGCCCTAGTATGGGACACTATTGAAGGTTGAGATGCCCTATCAACCATCTTCAAAGAGAACAAAGATTAGAATATGTAGTAAATACAATTTGTCACATCTTGAATTTCTTCAACATATATATATAAATATATATATATATATATATATATATATATATCTTTGCCAAGATATGGAGGTCTTGTAGTGCAATCTAACAAACATCCACACATACATTCAACATGCAACCATCAATATATTATATTGATTGTCAAAAGAGCAAGAATTCTTCAAACCATCATAAGCTTTTTTGAAAGATGTAAGAGAAGAATGTTGGCCAAGCTTATTAAAAAATTGCATTGATTAGATGATAATGGATGAAAAGAATCTCTAAATGACCATTAAAATGAATCAAGCAATCACCAGTATATTTAGTTGAAAAAATCTTATAGCAAATTATACTATGAAGATGGTTGATGGCAATATAGAAGAGTCAAGCCACCACTTGCTTTGAAGAGAGATTGAATAGACATAAAAAAATAAAAAGCAAAGACCTTATGAGATACTTTGAACTTATAGAAGAGCTATATTGTAGCAAAAATTCATATCAAATTCAAATTGTCTACAAATTTTCATAACATTATTGATATAGAGAAATTATGTTTCAAATATATGATAGTATAAACCAAGATTACCTAATCGGAGAAGAAAATCAATACAAAGAGTAATTAGGTAGAATAGCTAGTCAAGCCAAGGCACCACCAAAGGCTGGGAAGGTATTTGATATGACTGAAATATTCTTCCATGATCCTACATTGACGTGTGGAGAGCAAATGTAGACATGGTAGAATTTTATCAAAAAGAATAGTATCAAGATGTTGTAAAGACACCAATTGCACCATGACAATTGCCTTATATACATGAAATTATAAAAAACGTCAAAATTGATAGTTATAATGGCTATATTGCTATACTAAGTGTATAAATATGCTCCAGCTAATAGTGCCATAATACATTGTCTATTGACATTCAATATGGACATCTACAATTAAATTGCAAAGGCAATGCATGGCAAAAGTACAATCAAATTGCAAAAGCAATGCACAATGGAAGCACAAACAAGTTATAAAGGAAATATGCAATAAATACATAATTGAATTATGAATGCAATGCATGACAAAAGAAAAGCCATGTTGAATGAGTAGATGTTAAGAGGCTATTCACATTAAGAATATATATATATATATATAGTATAATATAAAAAATAAAAAATAAAAAATAAATGACTAATCCAATGTGGTAGAAGATTCAATTGTGAAGCAAAATGTAGATAGATATAAACTTTATTGAATAGAGTATAAAGGGAAGAGAAGAACCTCTTTGCAAAAGAGGATATGTAGGTTCAATCAAGGATGATTTTGTTAATTTTATAGCTCATGCAAATGAGTATCTTCCCTTGCAACTGATGAAAAAGAATCAATATATGTACTAAGTAGAAGCTTAAGGTCCAAAGTATATTCTAACAACTTAATTATGTATTTTAGAGATGATATAAAATTAAAGTATTAATTCTAGATATTAAACCTCGTTTTAGTATAGGTATCATATATTATCTTGATTTAAGTTTTTGTTGCCTACAATACATTTCTTTAATATTAATGATTTGCCAATAATTAAAGGACATATGAATTTGGAAGTTTCTATTAGATTGTAAACTAGTAACAAAGAAGAACATAAGATGAGAAATTAATGTCATTCTTAAAGGGCAATGATAGATCTTTTGGAGATCAATCATTTCCAAGCCATTTCTTTTGTTTCTTTTCAAAAAAAAAGATTTTCAATAGTGACAAATCTATTCTCATTTTTACTAGGTATAGCATCTATAACTTTTTTTTGACTCTATAATACATGATTCTAAAAAGATGTACAAGTTAAGTTGAAAGAGGATAATTTGTAATATCTAATATTAAATAAAAAAATTCCAAAAAAAAGATAATCTATTTTTATAAGAAAAGAATGAATATTTAAAATATAAAATTATTTAAAGGTAGGTAGTTTGCAACCTTTAAAGCACATCCAACATATGCCTAACTTATGGAGCACTTATCTAACTTGCAAGACAAGTTTCCTATATCTATGCCACATGGCTAACTTCTACCAAAAGTTGCTAATATGTACAATACGTGACCAACTTATTGGCCTACTTTTCAACCTACTAATTATCTATAGACATGTATAAAGTCAAATCTACATCTATGAACTTCTAAGAAGCTACATTAAAAAATATTATTAATTTACTTACTTTTATTTATTTCTACCTAATTCTCTTTATTAAGATAATTATAAATATTAGATATGTTTGTAACATATTTAACCAAGAAAAGGAAATGGCTATTCACTTATTCATATTTGTAGTTTTGAATTTAAACCACTCTTGACCAACAAACTCCAAATTGAAAAGTTGTTAATCTAATAGAAGAGCCTTTGGCATTTTCAACGTATTGGGACTATTTCTACCTATTTCTAGATCCCCATTGCATTTTTTGATGGCAATTTTTTTCTTCATATTTCCAAAATACCTAAAAATTCATTCTATTTAAATGTAGTCTGTTTCAACCTCCTAACATCTTGTATTGCCAATGCTATTGACTTTACAAATAAGCATCTAGTCTAATACTACTCAAAAGACTGTTAATATTATCCATTTATTAAGATAGTATGTACCTAGCTATGCATGCCTACAAAGTCTACAATTCCATTAATCTCAATAATAAAATACATGAAGCCATTAAATTCAACTTATTCTAAAATAACCTCAAAGAAGCTTATAATCATAAGTGTTCTAAGACCTATAGTACAATGAACCCAACTCACTTGTTTAAAGACATGCAAGCCACATTTTAATTTTAATATTAAAAAAAATTCTAATGATGGACAAATGTATATTTAGTTTTGTAACTTGTACCAATTGATAATTGAATTTGTCTACAATTCCTACAAATGCACAATGTTGTTAGTAATAAAAGTCAAAGCCTCTTCTACTAAGGTATTTTTATTGAATAATTTTGGTATAAGATTACAAGAATACATTTATATTGCAATGGTTGGTCATCTACATAGCACCTACACTTTAATTCTATACTCAACAAAACAAACTAAAAATTGGTCATCCAAATTGCACTCTACTTAGGTCAATGCAAACAATGTCATGAATCCAATAAGTCCAACCACACTTGATTAACATGCTTCAAAAATTTGAACACCCAATACAAACATTCTAAAGACACACTTTTCTCCAAACTAGTGGCAGTTGTTACAATCCCATCCCACAACCAAACTCTGTCCCATTCACACTAATAATTGCAAAAACTTTCCATGTACATTATGTAATTCTTCTAACTATTATATCTATTCAACTGATTGACAACTCTCATTCATCTGCAACCTTAAACAACAGACAAACCAATACTAACAGCTACGGCCAGTACTGTAGATTGCCACCTTTCCATCATCACTTGGACATGAGAGGATTGAACATTGCCATCACTTCCACCATGTCTTTGGCATGATTCCAACATGCTGAACATTGGAGGATTCAGAAAGGATCATACACAATGTGCACAGTCTCGATTTTTGTTTTTCTGTTCCTGCTTCTATCGGTCTCTCTCCTGGCCCTTGTGTGCAAAAGATTGAACCATAATCTGTCATTCTACGTAGAACAGTTTTTTACATCCCGGGAGTATCCGACACATATTTGTTCCACATAATTTTCAACATTCACCTAGAAAAAAACCGAAGCTCTCTCATTTTGTAAGCATAAGCTTTTTCCCCTTAAGCCCCTTAATGGCTTTTCCGGAGCCTTCACGACAGCTTGGGTATACACGAGGGAGAAATTTCGGAACCCAGTTGTTTTCAAGTACATGGCAAAAATATGATAGAAAAGTACGAAAACAAGGAATCATGCACATGCACATCTGTGCCAGTGAACTTCCCTCACTCTGGGAATCATGAGATTTATCTAAAAGAAGTCGTTTCACTTCTTCTGAACATAGCTCTGAAGATACTGATCAGCTAGCTTCTTGACTTTACTGCCCTCAACAATCAAAAATTCTGCTGAGGTCGCATCTCCGTGATGCAGCATGACCTTGGAGGCAGTTTTTGATACTGCAAACCGAAATTGATCAGACTTGATCACCCCACTTTTATACAGAGGTTTCAGGTGTTCTTTTACGTATGCTTCTACCTGCAGGTCATCATAGCTTCGTAACAAGATCAGTTGCGTCTCTAATTGCAAAATTTTGAGTTTCAACAAATACTAGCAAACACATCGAATGAAGTATCCCTGAAATGCTCATTTCGAAATCAAAACTTGGGCTGAAAAGACGACTTCTCAGTGATGGAACATGGAAATCAATTAAACTTACCTGTTTCTGAACTGATATTGATGCCTCGGCCTCTTTTCCACCATGGTTAGATCCGTTATGTTTTCGATTTGAAATGCAAGCATCACCTGCTCCCACTTTCAAGGTAGAAGCAACTGCTCCAGCATTTCCACCCTCCGGCCAAACTTCATCTGTGGAAGTAAGATTGTGGAGTGAACCCCCAAAGACATGTTCCTCATCAAATTGAGACAAAAAGGTGGAGTTCATCTTCAGAACGTCCTTCCTCATTTTATCAATGCGACTGTCCAAGTCCGGGAACTTGCCAGTTTTCATCCAATCATCTCCCTCGGGCTCGACACCTGATCGAATAGGTACACCTCCCACCTTGCCAGCATCCTTCGGATATTTTACACATGCCCGACCTTCACCAGGAACCACGGAACATTCTTCACCTACTTTGCTAAGTGCAATCGTTGCTTCCGTCTTTAGACCATCGGTGAACTTTGTGGTAGAACTTACATGCATATCCACGTGCTTTACTTCTTGGCTTGAAGTGCTTTGATCATTTATGAAGGACCTACTTTGTGGATACGCCGCTGTTGAACTACCCTTGGAGTCGGCCTTCCCCGCTTCGACACCCATATCAATCTCTACAGAGACAACACCGCAGTTACGTAGCATAAATAGGATTCAGAAGTTTGATAGAGTACGATATTACTTCCTTGATAATTCCATAAGCAGTCCATGCTATAGGGTCACTGAAAATTTGATGCAAAGCAGGCGCTTCACAGAAAAGTTGATATACAATACTAGTGTTGAATTCTAAACATCGTTTCACGGCAGCCACAACCGAGTACCATATTCATAGAGCACATAGCGACTGTAATTGTACCTCTTCCTGAGCTAGGCTCTTCAGAAAGCCTTTCGTTGTCGATCACGTCACGAAAATTGGTGTCACTTCCCGAAATGAGAACAGCCTTCATCTTGTTCTTCGGAGATACTGGGTGTACTGGAGAGATATTGGCACAGAGTGTTTTTCCATGATCTCCGTCACAAGTTTTCACCTCCCCTAAGTCCAGGTCTAATTCTTCATGAACGTCAGATACGGGTTTGGATACATTCAGGACGTTTCCAGCATTTTCGACCTGAGAATGTACTAAAAGCGTAGCATCCTTGCTTCCTACAAAGACTCCTGATAGCGCAGCTTGGTCCCGAATTGGTGAGTTTTCTAGCGCTTGGTCGTTTAACACATCACGACTTGGTGTAGTAGCATTTTGCTGCTCAAGGGGGCTCCCAGGGGGGGAATCAGAAATAAGACCAGTGGCTAGCAACGCCTCATTTACAGCACCCGCTCCGTCTGATTGAGCAGGTTCAGATTTAGGTTTAGGAACGGTAACTTGAAGCCTCACTTCATCTTGTTGAGCCAAGGCCCTAACACAAAGATTCACGTACACGCCTTTGGTATTGGACTGCTCATAGATCTCCAGCTCCTTGGCAACTGCAGATGCGATTAAAGACTTCAACTTGTAACCCCCTTGAAGACTAGCCAATTTTGCCTTTCGCAGATAGTGCTCAAGAATTCGATTTAGTTGGCCCTGTAGCAATGTCAAATTGAGTGTTTACTACCGTTGGATTAGATAACCACTACGTCATTATATCAATTACTGTAAGGCACACTATATTAGCTTAATGTATTATTATAAATCGGAGTATAAAAATACACTTAGAATATTTAAAATATTAATTAAATTAAAATAAGATGGTAGTGATCATGGTTTATTAGTTTACTACTATTTACTTATACATAGCAGCTCCCACCTATTACGTAAGTACCAAGTTAATGAATGTCGAATTTAGCACGAGTGAAAAAAATAATCAACCTAGAATTATGGTGACAGAATAACATGAAAAATTAAGACTTTCAAAAGTAAAAATAATGTGCACCAGTACCTGTCGAACTGCAGTCGGGACTCTGCTTCGACGATCAGGTGGCAGAGTGGGCCTCAGGTCCTCAGGAACCTGGCTCTGTTATTCAGAAAAAAGGTCACCAAACATGCGTCAAATCCGAAAAGGAGCCAAGTATCATCAAGACGCAGATCTATCTAGCCACTAGTTTCACGACCCAGAAGGTGCATAATGTATGATATGGCAGATATAGAGAAGCCCATTAAGCTGCTGTATAAAGGAACTCAACAAAACAAACACAAAAAAGAATTATGACTTCTTATCTAATTTTAATTCCAGGAAATTACTTCAAATGGAAATAAATCTTTCAGCTGCAAGTTCTGGTGGTATCGACAATCATACCAGAAGGAACTCGTTTCTAGTTCCTCCGTGAGATTTTGCTGATGATGATGCCGTAGCATCTCCAGACTTCCTGGCCAACAGCTCAAGTGCCCATTGACGTTTATCTTTCTTCCCATCAGAATCTGAAGCTCTTGGTGGTTTCACCGGAGATTCAACATGTTTAAGCGTTCCTGGCATACCTGACCCTTTCATTTTAACTTTACTGGTATTCTCTGAAGTATCACGAGAAGGAACTTTCAGATCCTGCACAAGGGGAATGGATGCCCCTTTGTTTGAAGCACCTCCTCCTCCACTGAGCAGAGTAATCTTCGTCTCAGTAGCTTTTTGGCTGGAACATTTCGGGGCCTTCATCGAGTTCTTAGGCACAGATGTAGCTGCGATGCATTCAGAAAATTCGGTTAGCTTAGACTCTTTTCACATCGACTTCTGCAGCTAATTTCTGAACAGAAAAGAGGTGGTGAAGGGGCAAATCCAGAGAAAAAATTCGACAAAGCGGTATTGAGACAACATAAGCTTTTTAACCTGCATTTGAATATCACTCATAACTATAATCTTGTAAACAGATAAAGTCTCAAAAGTGCTATTTAGCATACCTTTTTCACCTCCAGAACACTTCGGCTTGCCCTCTTCTTTTACATCGGCTAGCAAATTAACTAAAGGCTTGATGTCATTATCTCGCGGAAATAATGATGTATCTGCAACATATAGCCTGCTTAAAATGGAATCGCCTTCATTATTAACATTCTTCAGCCTCTCCAGAATCATTTCCTCCTTAACTGTAATAGTACCCTTTGAAATCTCTCCTCCCCGCATACCAGCTCTACCTTCTACAACATCTGATGCCTCTTGTTTAGCCTTCTTGATGCGTGCTGACTGTTCTTTCCAAAAAGAAACGTCCCAATCCCTATCCCAGGTCTTCCTAGCCACTCCTCCAGCATATAATTTTTTGGTCAAGCTCTCCCGAACTCCTCCTGCCTTACCACGAGGAGCTTTATCCAGCATCCTCTCTAACCAGGAATTTCGTCGCCGTTTCAAACTCTTAGATTTAGAACCCTGTGCTTGCTCATTATTGCGAACCATGGCAGCCTGAGCCGCAAACAACTGGATGTAAGTCATCAATTAAGCAGAAATACAATAAGTGAGAAAGTAGACGGAGTTCTAGGTAATGGTCATCACCTTGAACGCTGAAAAGAACCTATCATCAGACACTGCCACCTTGCCATGATCATCAGCTGCTCCATAGCCTGAGGCAGCCCGCATTTGCTGACGGATGTCCTCAACAATCTGAGCAGCTCTCCCATCAGAATCCCTACGCATGACCATCCTAGTTCGTACTCCACCTGCCGAATTGCTCTCAATACCTCCTGGTTCCTCCTTAATTATGCCGCTAGCAATTGCGTGCTTATCCCTCACTAAGTGCACAAGGTCTTCCAAAGACACATTTTCTGTGTAGGGAATTTTGTGATCAATTTTATTTTTGGCAGCAAGAGATGTCACCTTCGTAACAGAAGCTTTAGAATCCATAGCTGAATGAACAGTTGATTTCTCTAAAGGCAGACCACAAGGGGATTCTTGCACAATATCTTTTTTCTTCGAGGCAGAGCGGGCTACTTTTCGAGGTGGCTCGGGCAGGTCTTCCGCCCGAACAAAATCCCTGCATAAAAAACTCAGTGTAAATCAATCGAAGACTTCCAGAGCGAACACTATTTGAAAATTTTCCATAAGATCTAGATTCTTGCTAATATAAATTGCAAAAGTGCCATACGATCTAGAATTTTCCCCACTAAATGATAATTGACAAACCCAGCGCTATGCTCATGCACAACTAGTACAGACATTTTTGATAATTACTGATCGAGCATTGCAGAAAAGAATTGAGAGAAGTTTGAACACGACACAGAAAGTATACTCTGCAAACTCTCAATTCTACAAGTCCCAGATTCCAGCTTTTTTCAGTTTCGATTTGAAAAGATGTTAAGCCTACCGATCTTGTCTTGTTATTTGCTTCCGCTTCTCCTTTCTAGGTTGTTCTTCAAACTCTACATTATCGAAGTAGCTTGCCGGTAAATCAGCGCTTTCTGCGATGTCTGGTATTACTTGATCCGCTTCGAGTTCTTTACGCTGCGATAATTGCAAACCCTGCAATGCTACAACCGGAAGATCGCACTGCTCGGTCTTGACAGATGTAATCGGTTCAATGGAAGAACCGGTTGTCTCTTTGAGTCTCCTATCCACCAGATCTCTCGTGGGATTAGTTGTCCCAGGCTCTGAGAGATTCAGAACAAACGGAACAGAAGATGAATCCACAGCCTTCTGCATGACAATGTCCACTTTCTCAAATGCAGATGAACCAGGGACTTGAACATTGGCTACCTGAAACAATAGCCAACCAACATATTAGCATTTTGAAACAACAGGACTGAGATATGTAAGGAACACGCATACATCGGAATCTCAATCGCTCTGCTTTTCTGAAAGAGAACACCAAAACTGCACCAGAATATCACGATTCCTCAAGGGCAAATGTATACTTCAGAAAGAAAAAAGCATGAAAGAGTGTAGCCACGATAAGGAACAGCATGCATGTAAAAACTCAAAATACCTTATCATCTAAAGGGGTGTAAGTAACTTCTTCCGTTTTAACTATTACTGATGCTTGTCCACGAGGATCTGAACAATGAAATCTGAACAACGTTATTTCAACTTCAAAAGCTGAATTGCGTGGTCTAAATGGAGTAAAATCCTTACCAATCAGAATCAGACGTTATGATATGAGTTCTAATATAAAAAAATATGAAGGTTCATTAACAGCAGTATATTCAGACCAGAACAAAACCTGTATCAGTGCGTGCTTGATGAATTTCCAACTTCGGAGGGAGTATATTTGTAGACTCAACCGCTACACTAGAAATTACCAAAGCTGATTCTCCCTCATCAACAACTGAAACTGAAACCGTAGGGTCGCTCCCAGTGAAAACTGGAGCACTAAATGCAAGCTCCGCCACAGGCACTTGACCACTTGTAAATGAAGAAACCACAGTTGTGAGAGGCAAAATAGATGGGAGGGACGCTGCTGGTGGAGCTCGCAAATCAGCAGCATTCTCAGAGCACCTAAAGTCAGCAAACATCGTCTCAGTAGTTACAAACATCGCAAGTTGATGCATATGAAGCTCCTGGTAATGCAAGATATTAATCTGACCTACAGACAAGGTAATACATTTTAAACAAGGCCTTAAAGCTTTTAATCCTCACGTAATTCAGATCTTGATATTTGAAAGATACGAAGCCAAGATCTATGAAGACAACACTGCGAATGCTTATTACCTTGGACACAACCATGAGCCCCAGGAAATTGAAGGGTCAAAACCGACGCATCCAGCATGGTACCTGGAAGAGTGAATCCACTTCGTCTATCAGATTGAATTCAATGTCAGGAAGTGGTTGAGAGAAGACTTGTTCTTAAAAAAAAAAAAAAAAAAAAAAAAAAAAAAAAAAAAATTGCGCACAAACCAAGTACAAAGGTAGTCGTCTGAAAGATAAAAGGCAAATAAATATCCCAAGATCACACTGCCATGGTAAGTTAATTTTTCCTCGCGGATCGAGCATGCGATCCGCCAAACAAAATATCTTACCAGCGGTCACAAGAATCACACGCAACAGAAGTATCAGCTGCGTCTTCATCCTGAAGAGGTATCCCAGCTCGAACAAGACACCTGTTTCCCTCTAAGCATGCTACCGCCTGGAAATACGCAAGCAAAAACTAAGATTTCATCTTTGTGGACATTGCTTTCAATATACAAGCGGACACAGAATCCTCAGTGCAACTTTATCATACCCTGAGCGGTTCCTCCATATAATTATGCCATTTACATTTTCATAGCAAATTCTATTCAAAAACAAGGAACGAAAAAAACGAGATTAAGAGCTTACATCTTCATCGATGAAAAAAGAAGGGAACGATAAAGAAAGGGGATCTTCGTAGCCCCACGATTCGTCATCCCTGAATAGTAGCTAAAGCAGGTAAGTCACAAACAGGCAAAATGATACTGTCAAAAGCAGCACGGAAGGCATGTGCAGACCATGTGTTGATTCAGGTTGGTGAGCCTTTAACCTTTCTTGTTTCGAAGGAAAAGAACAGTAGTCTTCCAATTTATCATTCTCTTGACAATGCACATTCTCCACCTGCACAAATTAGCCACTACAGGCATGAAAATTTCAGTCAAATGCTTCTACAAAGGTACGGGGGCCCTAACCAGATTATCTGCAGATAACTTGTCCGGTAGAATGAATATGCAGACAATATCGTATGGCTCCTTGACAAAATCAACGCTGCTATTCTGCTTTGTGGTTTTTCCCAGCTACGAGCAGCAATTACCTTTCCAAGCAAACAGAATCCTGTTTGCATGATCAGTACACAAAGATCACCAATAAGTCAAATCTTATGTTTGAAGTATACTTACAGATATAAACCGAAACTGCAATTTACAGAGAGGACACATGTTCGATACTGATGACCAGTTCTCGATGCAGTCAAAGCAGTACCTATACATAATAAACAGATAAGAATTTAGAGTATCTTATCAATTGCTAGTTAATTCTAAAGATTCCCAAAATTTAATACCTGTAATCTTGACCGTTTGAAGACTCACAAGCACTGCCATAGACGAAAATTTTCCATGCACTACTAGTATATATCAAGAAATGTAATTGTTACAGGGTTCAACTCCATCGGGACAGAACATAAAAGCAGACAAAAAATCGAACTTGTCTAACAAGATGTAACACAAGGCTTCATCTACTTCGATACTTTATAATGAATCAACTTACTCGTGACTGCAGCAATCAAGCACACCACGAATTGCAACATGTCCTGAGCAAATGCCACACCGACCACTCCCGTCATCGCCCACTTCCTGCATTCCCTTGTGCAAATGAGAGGGTTGCAACTCTCACCAGGATACATCCCGTTTGTGATTGTGCTCGCTACGGCAGTTGTCCAAGTAAATTTAAAAACTGTTTTTGAGACTCAAAAAACCACATCATAAAACATAGAATGATAATAAAATACATGAATTTGCTCACCAAGACCTTCCGGCCTCTGCTGGATGCAAGTTCTTTAGGGACACTCCTCTCCTGAGTGAGCTCATTACTTCCGCTTCGGTCCATGCTGGTAGGCTTGTGATAAACAGCCATTTCTATTCTGCCCTGGAGTATCCCAACATCCTGAATCCATAACAATCCGGCATCATTAGCATCAAGACACAGCCCATCAACAGAAACTCTTTAGAAAAGCGCACACTACTGATAATGCTGTAAATATCGCCAAACCTCACCTCAAAACGCATAATCCCTTTCACATTACACGTATTCAGCCTAATCTTACTTGTACAAAATCTAATCTTTGGCAGATGACTGCAACTGGCCTTGTTCCGCTGGATTTCTGCTGTGTATTGAGGGCAACTGATTGACTTTTTATTTCTTTTAAGAAACTTAGAGTTCAAATGAAAGCTTCATATCAAAGCCTGAAAAAGAGGCAAGATGGTGCGAATAACGTAATGCATCCCTGTACAAAAGCTGTAAGGAGGACTGTGCGGCTCAGTTTAGGGCTGACCATCCTCCCATACTCCGCGCACCCCCAGATGAACACATACATTCAGCTGGAGGATCACAAAACCCTCATAGTTTTGTGATGGAAATTGTCTTTGATCGCGTCCACTTCATTTCCCACAATTGCTACAATACTTCGATCAATTCATGGTTCTTCAATCCAGCTACTTATAGATGAATAGTGAATTTCAAGAAGGAGATTCGCTTCCGAATAAACCCTCTACAAAGCTTCCACATCCAATTCTCTCACAGAACAAGAATTGACTGCACATCACTATACCAAACACAATCTTCCTCCAAAAACGAGATAATTCTTCCTGAAACTTAATCAACAAGGTGTCCTCATTCACACCACACTGATTTGGGCTGCAAATTCAAGCAACCCAATACCATTCAACATACACAAATGTTCTACTATGCCCGATGGAACACATCAAAATTGCCCTAAACCAATTCGCATACCTCCAGCGCTCGCTCAGCAGTTCCTTCCCACCCAAGCACGATGTCTACAGTGCAGTACTACAGTAATCGATCCCCACAAGGTGTAAGATGCAGCGAAGCACACACGAAAAAGGACTCTGCAACTAACAAGAGCAGAGCAGAGCAGAGGAGGGAGAGAGCCACCCACCCACAACACAAACACTCTCTCACACACACTCACACACAAAGAAGCCAACGATGCGAAGGAGATGATGACCGTGTGGATGGGTCTGCCCTCTTCTAGCTATTTTGCATCCTCCTCGACTGCCCCGTGTGAACGCCGACGAAAGCATCGAGCCAGATTCAACTAAACCAACAACTCCAAACCATATGGTATTGACTCCTCTCGCATTTAATGCCGTCAACACGTTTTTAAATCACTAGTGTCTAAGATGTGATGGGATTGAAATGTTGAAGATGGGATTTATGTGGAGGTTTAGATTATTAAGAGATTGAAATTAAAGTTTCATAAATCTTTACTTCCTATAATAAAGATAAAATGAAGTGTACACAACATATATTTATAAAATTGACATGGAATTTTTTTTTATTCTTTATTTATCGTTATATGTTTATGAATCTATATTGTGGGCTTTTAGTGTTATTTATATTTTTTATACCAATTTTTATCTATATTACCTTTATGGATATTTATGATTTATTCTATCTTTGTAAAAAAATTGCACAATCGTCTAATTATTTTTTCATGTCATTACAAGCAATTTTCTAAAGAATCTTTTATATTCAATAATATTTTTTATAATTATTTTATAAATATCATTTCTTACTTTGATTTTTAAAAGATGTATATTTTGTTCAATATATATAATTTATAGGAAAAAACCTTCTTCTTTTTAATTCAATGGTTTAAAACAAGGTCTATTCTATTATCTTAATATAAATGTTGTCACAAGCTGAATAGACACTGCACATTGCTCTATTAGATCTTCTGATCCACTTATTTTGCAAGCCTTCCATTATGTGCTCTTGGCTATGTATTAATTTATATGCTTGTTCTATGATCATACTAGGTGATTTTAAATTCATTGTGTAAGAAGATAGTCCCTCAAATATTATTTCTTTTATTGTTAGTAGAAAAACATTAAGCTAGCAATGACTCAATTTGGTATAAACATACAAAGCTGTAGTTCTATTACCTCTTTTCTTATCATCTTTACATTATTTAGATGCAAAGTGGTTTTGAAATTCCAAAAATTATATGTTTCAATGTGAGACTTCATTTTATTAAAGAAAAAAAAACTATTTACTTGGTAATTATTTTCAACGACATATCATAAGTTGATTGCATTTATTATTATAAAAAAATTATAATTTTTAATCTTTTCTATCTAAATTGAAATTTCCGTTTTTATTAGCATAATTTTCTTTATATGTATTTTTTTTTCTTTATAATTTCTAATACCACTACATTCTACCACGATCTAGTGCTTATTTTATTAATTAATTTCAAATTAATCACTTGAGGATTTGAATTCTCTAGCAATGAAGAGAAAAAAATAAAATAAATAAAAATCTTTGAATTTTTATCATCTTTTTTAAGTCTGAAAAAAATATTATTTAATTCCTTGTATAATGTGAGTTATTTATTAGGATTTTTTTTATAATAATCATTGTTTTTTGATACTATGGATTTTTATTTTCTTTATAATATATGTCATTGATTTCAACTTTTAGTTGTAGAGTTTTATTTTTCAATAATATACTATAATTATAAAATGATTTGTATATATGATCTCAATCCTTTTTAAAATCACCAAATATGTATATATATATATATATATATATATATGAATATTTTTTCACTTTTTTTTCAAGTCACTTATATGATTGGTTGTTGTATTAAGTTTCGTATTAAATTTGAACTACTTGTGTTCTTCCTTGCTTCCTTTTGATACTTGTGAATGCCTTGCAATTTCTAATTTTGTGGTCTAGGGCTAAATAATATTAGGAATAAATAAAACTATATTAATATTAATGATTATTTATTTATTTGTTGCATATTTAAATTAAAAATCTTATACACATTTAAAGATATATTAGAATTGAATGAAAATTTATTTTATTAATTAATAACATCAATATAAAAATAAATAATGATAATAATAATAATAATAATAATAATAATAATCATAAGAAGAAGACGAAGAAATTAAAATTCTAGAGATATATGTACTTTAAAAAAAATACTTCAATTAAAAAAGCTTTATTACAATATTATGATTAATTACAAGTAAAATTTAAAATAAATCAAAATATATTAGAAATGGATTTTATAAGTATTTTCTAGAATTTCACTATATATAATTTTTTAAGAAAATCTTACAAATACATGTTCTCTTAAATAAACAGATTTAAAAAATAAATTTAAAAAATAAATACCATTAAATATATAAACAAATATATATATATATATATATATATACACATACACAATATTCATCTTGTTAATTATTATTATTATTTGCAATAAATAATAAATATCAAATATTAATAATAATTAGAGGTGGCACATTGAAGGTAGGATGGAAATCATCCTTGTCAAGATCCTACAATTTAGGTTGCATGATTTTGTCTTTACAACTATATAGCCTTGCCTTGTCTAATTACAAATAATCATGTGGCCTTGCCTTATTCAATCGTATATAGCCATATGACTTAACTGACTATGTAGCCTTGTTAATAATTTATATTAGTTAATAAAAAAACTAAAAATCTTTTGTTATTGGAAATCAAATATCATAGAACAAATTCAATTCCAAAAAAATCAATTGATTGTTAAAAATTATTAAAATTTTGGAAATTGACTATTGAAATGAATATTGCATATAGGGTATTACTATTACCACCACAATTTTGCTACTACCGCCACAATCCTCTATCCAATACATACCATCTTTATATAAAACCTTTCAAACCATTTGCTTAAAAAAATCTTTATTTAAAATGATGATAAGTAATACTAAATTAAAAAGTTAAAAAATATATCAAGTTGATTGTAGATTGTATAGCAAGATTCTATATATTTATATATATCTATTTATAGAAAAGGGTTTTTGTCAGTTTGTCTATTTATATATCCACAAAAATCATTGATTAATTGAGTTTCTTAGAACTATTCAAAATCATAGGTTTAAATCGTTTCAAATCAATTCTACCTCACCTTGAACCATCTTTTGGCTTTATTCCTAGCCTCCATCCTTGTCCCTTGCCCTCCCTATGTCCACCATCTATGTGTTTTTTTATCCTTGTTTCCAACTCTAATCATAAGTACTTTGTACTTAGTTTAATCTATTGGGATAAAAAATATCATTGACTTGGTAAAATATATTCTAGTATGATATGAATATATATAATCTATTATTATTTTAATTGGTAAGGATGTGATGGTACACATGTTATAAGTAAGAAATGTGAAATATTAATATAAGATTTACTTTATATATTTATTTTCTTTAGAAATGAGTAAAAAAAATATAAATATATATATATATATATATATATACACACACAGATATATTTTAAATCAATTCCCAATATACATATACAATATATATATATATATATATATATACGAATATATATACGAATTTGGATTTTTCTAGCAATATTTTTTAAAAAAATCATGCAAAAATGATAGTAAATTAATTGAATAAACTTGATTAATTTACATGTATTCATTCAACAATTAATCTTTTTTGAGAAGGTTTAAATAATTATAAAAACTTTATTCTCAACCAAAAAAAATATTGTGCAACTTTAAAGATTGTAGTACTTTTTGGTAACTACTTTATAATACATTCTCATCACAAAACATCTCTATTATGTACAAATATCACTGATTTTAAGTTATTACAACTGTTATACAATCATTTAAGCTTGCTAAATGAGTTTCCTCTATAATAATGATTATAATATATACAAATATATATATATATATATATATATATATATACATAGATTTCTCATCAAGTGTTAAACCACACGAAACATCTCACAAATCACAACAAGGTATTCATTGTGACAAATATATTATGATGCAAAGAAACTCTAGCTTTTACTCCATCCAGTTCCCAGCTGAATCTGCAAGATAAACCAGGTTCGAAATCATCAAGGTCCGGTGTTGACTTTTGCGCCGACGCACTTCCTGGTACGAGCTTCACATCACCGACTGATGCATATTGTGGGTAACTCCAGCCTTCTCATGTGCACCACGAAAGCACCATAAACAACAGCAACAACAACAACAACTAAAGTTGACCATCAAATGACAAAAGTCTACAAGTTCGGGGCGGTGGGACAATCCAAGACACAAAAGCACCAACAACAGGACGCCTACGGCCTTGCAATTGTAAGGCAACTTACGTGCAGAATGAAGCCTATATTTGTACAACCTGGATTCAGCTCGCTCTTGTATGTAAGCAGGGAGCACTGCGAGAATATTCTCAGAGAAGTGGAAAATAGTCTCAAATCGGTTTTCAAGGGATGAGATGCCGCTTCGTGACCGAATGGTTCCATTCCACTGGACAGCATTCGTTGGCTCATTCATCCTTCGACGATTCCGAGGCGGAGTTTGACAATCAAGCAACAACGACGCACTTCGAGGGTGGGACGCTTCACAACCTGGGCGGAATTGTCAAGCTGCAGACTTGGAGCTTCATTCGAGAGCTTTGCATTGTGAAGGTGTTGGTTTGGGGAAGAGTTTTTGGAGATCCCGGGGACCTGATTTCAGCAATGGCGCTTTGCGCAAGGCGTTTGGTGGTGGAGGTTTCGTTGCTGGGCGGGGCGAAACAGGGGAGCGTGGTTGCACCTGCACAATGCATTTCCATGTCTGGATCGCGGATCGGGGATCCACTTAAGCGTTGTTTCTCGGCCGCAGTGGTGCCGGTTGCGAGTTCTCGACTGCATGCGATCCCCATCAATTCCAGAGGTGGGTACCGAGATTCCTTTTTTTGGTTTATTGTTATTCGTTTTTTTTGTTTGTGTGGGAGGGGCATCGGTTTCTTGATATGGAGAGAAGGTAGAGTTTAACCCAATTTGAAGCATCTATTTGGAGCAGTTTTGGAGTTGAAACAAGACGATGGGGCTCTGGAGTTCGAGGACGAGGAGGAGGAACTTAGCCCTTTGACTCCAACCTCTTTTGAGGTGATTTACGAACTTCTTTCTCTTCGTCAGGACTTGGTCTGCATGCTTGATGTGTACTTTTCGCGTATTTGATGATATCCTTTTTGCAGATTGAAAACCTGCTCATGCAAGTCTGTGACGAGACTTCGAAAGTCGCTGAGGTGGAGCTCAAGGTGCGCATTGACTGCTCCTGTTGTGCTTTACCATATAGTGTGCGGATAATATTGCAGCATCGCGTCTATCACAGCAGGGATTAGTCAGAACACGAGTTCAGATGATGATCATTGTGCTTGAATAATGCCTTTCATCACCCATAGTTATCAGGATAATTGACGGTTGACAGGTAGGGGACTTCAGTCTCCGAGTGAAAAGGGAAATCGGCAAGGTTGCGCAAGCACCAAAGCCGGTTACCCCAGGCCCTCCAGTATTGGGCAAGACTATGGTTGAGTCTCTTCCTAGTGACGCTATTCCATCTGCCCCAAGCACGTCCGCAACGAGCAAGTCCACCAAGATAACCAAGACAAAACTCTCTGCAGCAATCGTGAAGCCCGGGTTCAATTTTGGTTTCTTGGAAGCAGCTGCCGACGAAGGCCTGCTCTTCATAACCTCTCCAAAGGTGACATCGGCTTGCACACTTGATTCTCTTTCGTGATCATTGTGTTGCATGTTATGGTCACACCTTTTGTCCCCGAACGACCTATCTTTAGGGTCCCTGCAGATTATTTAGTGATTCATGACTCTCTTTTTGGTCATTCACGCTGCTGTCCTTGTGAATTTTTCGAATCGCCCATTTTACCGCTTCACATCGTGGTGACTCGCAAAATCGAGGAAACTGGAGATGTTTGATTTTTATTTCAAATCTGACTCCTTGATCTAGAGAAAGGAGATAAATCAGAGGAAATCTCACATAAAGCATTTTAAGACGGTCATTTTATTCTGTATGTTCTGTGATGTTTAAATGGGTCGTTGTCTTCCGAGACTTGAATCTCATGTGCACATTTTGGGAATTAGGTGGGTCTCTTCAGGAAAGGAAGAACTGTGAAAGGGAAGAGTGGTCCTTCTCTATGCGAAGAGGTAAATCTTTCCTGAGAGTTACTTCATAAATCTAGGATGCAGTGTTGCGACAAAAGCATAAGAGAAAGATTTTGGCTTTTGCAATGGAGTTTTAGAGAGCTCTTGTATTGCAGACTTTCAAACTTAAAACACAAGCAGCGAAAGATGAAATCGGGTTCAGTCCTAAGCCTGTGTAATGCCTACGCGTCACAAAATATATTAAGAAAAAAGTGGACGTGTGGAGTTAATAAATTAGAAGGGCCCTAATTTGTATATTTGTTAAATCGTCCTCTAGGGCCAAGTGGTCAAGAAGGGGCAAATCGTGTGCTACTTGGAACAGCTTGGCACGCAGCAACCCGTAGAGGTAATTATCCCATCCCTAGCTGCTGTCTTAGATCCTGCGTAGCACACGTTCTGAACATCAAACACTGGATTTTAACTTGTCGACTTTCGATAATCTTGAAGTGTAACCGAGAACTCATCTCGTGGTATAGTCAGTGTAGGTCTACAGGTACACGGATATACAAAGAACTTCTCGTTATTTTCTAAAATTTTCTTTCTTTATCTGTTTTCACATTTTCCAGATGGATTAATTGTCACAATCAATATACTGGATGTAATCTAACCAACTATTTTAATAGCCAAAGAATTCTGTGCTACTATGTTTCGGAAGCCAATTCCTTTACTTCATACATACATGTGCGGTTAAGACAAACTTGGAATCTTGTTTAGTAAAGAATGGCCTACCATTAATGAAAACATGATTTTTAAATGGGAGATGTCTTCATGCCTAATTTGATTTTTCTCTTGATGGTAGGCTGACATCACTGGCGAAGTTGAGAAAGTTTTATCGAAGGATGGAGGTTTGTGCTCACTTCTCTCTCAATTGATCTTGTGTATGTCAAATCGTTTGTCTTCAACTGAAGAGTTGCATCGTTAGTATTTACATTCAGCTCCCTCGCATCACAGTTACATGAATCAAAGCGAACTTTGTTTTTCAATTTTTTAAAATAAATCTTTTGACCCTTGTTTTCTTTTCTGCAGAACCTGTTGGGTACGGAGATGTTTTGATTTCTATTAGGCCATCTTTTCCAGGAATCATCTCTCCCTAGAATAGTGAATATTGGCATTCTTTGTTTCTGTATCTATTTAACTACGAACTAAGGAACACTGTCAGTGTCGGAATGAGATTCACTTGCAGTTTCGTGCTTGAAGGTAGATGTGCACGACTTCTATAACCTTTGAGCAACTGCTAAGAATACATTAAATGCCTTTGTAGTAGACCGATTATGGTCAAGACTTCCTAAGTTTATAAAAAGTTGCTGGCTGTTTGTGTGACTACTCCAGTATTTGTTAATAGAGCGAGCGCTCCAGGGTGTTTGCATCAAATCTAGCCGGATCCTCTGGGCTTCATGCACCTTTACAATGTTTTAAGTCACTGTTTGTCTCATTCTTCCAAGTTTAGGATACCCTCTGATACGCTTTTAGGATCGAGGAATACACATAGCATCTACATGGTTGCTTGCACTATTGAAGACCCATTTAGAACAGATCTTAACTGATATGCTATGAACTTGTTTCAAAAGTTTAAATTAGCTCGTTCAATAAGATTTAAATCGTTTTGTATATTGCATTAGAGCACACAATGTCGCTCATCCGAAGACCATTACAAGTACTGAAGCGCTAGCCAATGTAGCATTTCAGTTCGACGGTTGGATGTGCTAGGAACACCAGGAATCAGTTATGTAGTGTTTGTAGACTTTGTGGTGTAGTTTTCAAGTCCCACATGAACAGCAAGCAATTTTGATGTCAATGTTTCTGTTCTTTTTTCTGTTTTTTTTAAACAATTGGGTATACTTGACACATTGTCAATTGTGAGCAAGTACATTGAATAAACACGACTACCTAAGCTCTAAGGATATTTTGTCTTACCACCTACTTTAATTTGGGTCAGTTGAAGAGTGGATAATCAAGCCTACTGTTCTAGTGTATTTTCATCCCTACTTTAGTACCAAATAATTGTGTTTTGTGTATGCCACAATTTTAAGAGTTTCATTGATTAGATGAGAAGTTTTAGGATTTGTTTTGGATATTATTCCATGCCATATATTTGTAATCTTGGATATCACACTAAGATGCTTGTCTTACTTTGGAGCTGCTCCAAACTTTTGATTCAAATACAATTGCATGTCTTCTTTAATACTTCTTTAATAAAAATCTACATTATCTTAAATCTCTTCACTTTGGGATGGATTTTAGAGCCAAAAATGGTTTTTTTTTTTTTTTTTTATGCAAATGCCTTCTAAAACCCCCAATTGCAAGGATGAGAGGCTATTCTAAAAAAATTGTAAAAAAATTCATTTTTATAAAAAAGCAAAGAGTGCAATGGTTAAAGATTTTTGTATCCAGTTTTGCTCTCCACAAGTTATTGGCCAGTCCTTTGTGCCAAATTAATAAAATAAATTTTACTTCTTTTTGACACATGGTTAAATCCATAAATCCTTTTAATCAAATTCAAAATCAGTGAGAAGCTGAGATTGTCATTTTGATGTTGTTAGGTTCTAGGCTGATTGGAAGCTGCATACAAGGGATCTTCCTTCTTTGACTGTGTAAGTTAGCACACTGGAATGTAGATCACAACAATAGATTTGGGTATCAAATATTATTTCTGATACGAGATTGGAAAAAAACAATGTATAAATCTCTTTTCATCCTTGGATTAGGCTTCATTAATTATTTTTACTATATTAACAAAGCTTGCCACCCCTTTGTGACATTAACAAATTATTATAGAATGAATATCATTGATGAAATTAAGATTCATAACCACGGGTATAATTTATTTATTACGATTTTTTAGTTTCAAAATATGTAAAAAAAAAAAACATACTATAAGAATAAAATTTTAAATATATGCCCCTTTTTTGGAAAATTTTGATAAATTTCAAAATATGCATTACAATAACCTCTTTTTTTAAAAAACAATGAAGGACTTAAAAAAAAAAACATGGTAAAATGTGATTTTTTAATTAAAATGCAAGTCTAAAAAATATTCAAGAATTCCAAAAAAACTGTTAATTTTTTTTTGAAACCAATTTTAAAAAAAATATTTTTAAATTAAATAAAACTTGGAGTTACTCTTAAATTTTTTCTATGGATTTAGATTTTAAAACATTTACATTCATCCAAATTTTAATAACTTAAGGATTTTAAGTCATTAGCAAAATAATATAAAAAATTAAATTATTTAAATACAAATAATATATATATACACACACAAAGCATTAATCAAAAAATAAACTCAATTTTTTGAATGATTTATACTTAATCATGTATAAATTTAAAATTTTATATTAATTCTTTTTATAAATATAAATATATCTGTAAAAAATAAATTTTAAATTTTAAATTTATTTATATACTAAAATAATTATTATATTTTATATTTTTATATTTTATCATAACTATAACATACCAATTTATTTTTTGACAGGTATTTTATTATACTAGAATATAAAATATTTAAATAAAAATTTTAAAAAAATATATATGGTGTATTGAAATGTAGAATAGCAAATACTTTTTTTTAAGAAATCATGCATAAAATAAACAAGGCAATGTATTTGTAACATTTTATTACAACTTTTTATAATTTAAAACCAATATATATATAAATAGAATCTACTAAATTACTTAAAATAGTTTTTATATTATAAATATCTAACTTTTTAGATTAAAAATTATGTGATGAATAATTTTTTAATAATATTATATATGAATTTTATTTTTCAATATAAATATCATGGTATTTAAAATTATTCTATATCAAAGTAATGCTCTTAAGTTATTAATTTTTAATAATAAACGTTTTATTAAAATTCTATTATTTTAAAACATCTCTTCTTAGATCAATAATTAATTTAAATTTTATTTATAGAATAGCTATATTTAATAAAAATAAAAGTTCATAAAATCTTCAAAATTAAATTTTATTATTAGAAAATATTAAAAATATTTATTTAATTATATATATATATATATATATATAGATATATGAAAATCAATCTAATATCACAAACATACATATTTATTCTAATATTTACTTATATGATTCAGTAGAAATAAATAAAAGTAGGTTTATTTCATAATATTTTTTAAAAAAGCTTCATAGAAGCTTTATAGATGTTGCTTTGACTTTACATATGTTTGTTGTTGATTAGTAGGCTAGAAACTTGGTAAAAAAATTAATTATATTTTGATAGCTTGCAAAACAAGTTAACTATGTGGCACACATATAAAAAACTTGCCTTGCAAGTTAAGATACATGTCTTACAAAGTCAAAAAAATTTGAAAGTCCTATAAGACATCGCTAAATAGTACTTAATTAAGAGTATATATGGAAAGCAAGAGTGAAGCCTTCTCCATTCTTGTTAATGTCTTTCTAATCCTTAGTCTTATTTTAAGATTCTTTAATCTTTTTGTCTTTGGCAATAGTCATTCTAGTTTAGTACTATATCATCTTTAAGTGATTTTTTAGTATTTTTAAGTAACATTAGAGTATACTAACATTTTAGTTCTTTGCAATTCATGTCCTTGATAGTTTGAAAAGAGTGCTAACTCATTTTTTCTTATCTTATTTTAGAAGTGAGTGAATTATTCTACTACTATTTTTATATTTCAAAGATTGTGGATTACTATACTTCTATTATTGTATTTTGAAGGTTGTTGATTATCCACCTTTAAACAAATCATTTAGTTTTCTAACATTGATTTTTATCTTAAAAAAAGTGAATTACCTTTCTTTGTGGAAATTTTCATTTGATATTAGAGGTTGTAGATTGCCTTCTTCTAATTTGACATTAGAGGTTGTAGATTGCCTTCTTTTAATTTGACTTGTGAATTTTTTGAGTTATTTGAAATAGAAGGAAAAATTATGGATGCTACTTTTGGCAAAACTGAGATCTTTACAAACTTGTCAACACTCTTAAGGTGGAAATTTCATGGATTACTAGCGCCAACTAAAAAAACACTAATCCTATACATATAGAACAATTTATTGTTTAATCTATTGCATGCAAAAATCAATTATTTGAAAGGCATTACGAACAAAGATATGATTGGAGAAGAATGAATCAAACAATGACAGTAATTCTTTAGTTTTCAAAAACTTATTTATCAAAGTCAAAACCAATGTAAATTGATATGATATATTTTAAATCTCTTACTAAGCATGAAAAGATTTGTTGTTGTCATAAAGATTTGTACCTATATTGTAGAGAATCCAAACACACTTTATAACATAATTCAAAAAAACAATGCAATTTCAAAATGAGGAGCATGGTTGCCATAGAAGATGATTTGTCAAAAAACAAGTTTCTTCAACTACAATAAGGACTGTGTGGCTAAAATCTTATGCAATTCTTAGTAAAGGTCCTATTTTCTTTTCAAATTTTCCACCTTATTTTACAATAGAAGTTTGTTTAGGGCCAAAAAATTACAAAGCGTTAGCCTTCTTGGATTCAAAAGCCTCAATATTTTTTATAAACAAAGACTTTGTTAAAAAAACAAGATATATCTTTAGTTAAGAAAACCAAATTTGTACATGTAGAAGTAATATATGATCATTTATTATCTTTTAGGGATGTTACACATGAGACTATTACTTTAAAAGTAGTAATTAGTGGTTAAAATAATTTAATAATATTTAATATAATTAGATCTCCTTTTAATTTAATTATTTTAGGATTATCATGGTTACAAAGGTATAACCCTCAAATAGATTAGATTTCTTGTAATCTTGATTCTTTCCATAGTTTAGCTCAAGATTCTACTATACAAGTAAAAATTCATAAGATCAATACATCCAAATTATTATTGATAGGTGCAAGTACTTTCATGCTTGTTGTAAAAGAAAGGTCAATTTGTTTTACATACACCACACCTATTGTTGATAGAAAAAAGATTTCAAATCACATTCCAATCCAATATTAACAATACCACAATCTTTTTAACAAAAAAATGTAAATATTCTTTCAAAGCATCATCCTTATGATTGTTCCATTCATCTTCATGAAGGAGCTCAACCAACATTTGGATCAATGTATAGCCTATTAAAAAATAAGGTGAATGCACTTAAAGAATACATTGATGAAAATTTCGCTAAGAACTTCATCTCCCATTTTAAATCTCTAACTAGGGCTTCTATCTTATTTGTGAAGAAAAAAGATAGATCTTTGCAGATATATGTGGACTATTGAAGATTTAATAAGATCATCATGAAGAATATGTATCCATCACCTTTGATTTTAGGACTTTTTGATTAAATTAATCAAGTGAAGATCTATACAATAATAGATCTATGAAGTGCATATAATTTGGTATGTATTAAAGAAGGAAATGAATGAAAAACTATACTTTGAACTAAATATGGATATTTTGAATATAATGTCATGCCACTTAAACTCACAAATGCATCAATTTCTTTTTAATATTTCAAAAATGATGTCTTTTGAGAGTTTCTTGATAATTTTGTTGTTTGTTATTTAGATAACATCTTAATCCATTCTAACAACACAAAAAAATATGAACTTTATGTTTGTTATGTATTACAAAAACTAAAAAATAAAAGATTATATGGTAAGATGGAAAAGTGTATATTTCACATTATTCAAATTGATTTTCTAGGATACATCATTTCAAATGATGGTCTTATGATGAATCTAAAGAAGGTTCAAACTATCATAGATTAGAAGATTTCAAAAATAGTTAAAAATGTGGAATATTTTTTGAAATTTGCTAATTATTATTGAATCTTTATTAAGAATTTTTTTAAGTAGCAACTCTTCTTAGATGTCTAATATATAAAGACAAACTTGAGTAGAGTAAAGAAGCTAAAGCATCTTTTGAAGCCTTAAAAACAACATTGATTTTAGTACCAATCTTATATTGTATTGACTTTTTGAAGGTATTCTTCATGAAAACAAATACATCAAATTTTTTTATAGATATTGTTTTGTTACAAATGGTAGTAAATGAAAAGCTCCACCTAATAGCTTTTCATTTTAGGAAATTTTTAGCAGCCAAGTTTAACAATGAGATCTATAATAAAGAGCTTCTTGTAATTATATATTCATTTTAAGAATGACATCATTATCTAGAAACTACTTTTAGTCCAGTTACTATATATATAGATCCTAAAAATCTCAAAATTTTTATGCCAATACATATTTTGAATCATCACCAAGCCCATTGAAATGTGTCTTAATAAAGATTTGATTTCAAAATTACTTATTGATCCAAAAACCAACAAAGTTTATTAAAAATCTTTTTTAGATATTCTTATCTTATACTAAAAGAAAGAGACACAAATTTTTATTAACAAAAAATAATTTTCATGAATCCAAAGCATTTTTATTTTTGAGCAATAAAATCAACATTGACTATTGATTCAACTTATATCAAGAAAATTCAATCAAGTATATCTTTTGAATTTCTTGTTCATGATATCAAGAATAATTCTTCTAAGTCTTATGATACTTTTAAATTCAAGTTCAAAAATAATCTACTCTATTTCAAAGGACAATTATATATTCTAAAAGGTGAAGCTTAATTACATATTCTTCGAGCTCATTATGACTTTCTAGCAACTAGACATTTTGGATACAATAAGATTTTGGAGCTAATATCAAGAGATTTTTGGTGGCCTGAAATATAAAAGGCAATTAAAGAACTTATACAATCAAGTGATATTTGTTCAAGATAAAAAAAACTCCTTGTGATTGATCTTACATATTTTTTTAGCCAATATCTATTCTGGAATAACCATAGTCTTTTGTTTCTATGGATTTTATCACAAATCTTTTAGTCTTAGATTCATATGATTCTATATTTGTGATAGTAGATCATTTTATGAGAATGAAGCAATATTTGAGGTCTATCATCAACTATCATTAAGATAATTGAATAACTCTTTTGATATTATCAAATTTTGTGTACAATAATTGGGTATATTTTTCTATTCAAAAAATATTTTTTTTACCAATTATAGTTATCATCCACAACTTGATGCTTTTAACTTTTCAAAAGTTGATAATTTTACTACAAAAGATTTAACAAATCGTTTATTAGAACTACATGCAACAATGAAAGTAGAATTAAAAAAAGCTTAAGAACAACAAAAGATCAATACAAATGCCTATTACAAAGAACAACTGCAATTTATCATAGGTGATAAGATATGACTACTTTGTTGAAACATCAAGACTACTTATCCTTATGACAAGTTGGACCATTGTAGGCTTAGACCTTTTTTTTATTTATGAACAAGTTAATCCTATTGCTTATTGATTATATCTACCGGAGTCTATAAAGATCCATTTCATATTCCATATGTCTTATCTTAAGATATATAAGACAAAGAATATCTTAAAAAAAAAAAAAATTCTACTTCTTTTTATAAAAATATATAATAATAATAAAAAAATTGAGGTAGAAGAAGTTTTAGATTTAAGGCAATGCCAAAATAGATTAAAATATCTTATTTATTGGCGCAAATATCCTATTAGTGAACATACATGGGAGTCAATAAAGAATCTTGCAAATGCAACAAAGAAGATTGAGACTTTTCATTCATGACATCCATCAAAACAAAGATAAAGAATAAAAAATCTTTGTTATAAAAGAAACAAGATCCAAGAAAGATAATATTCTATCTTCTATTTTTATTTGCAACTTTTGTATATTCATGATGCTAAAGAGATAGAGAACCAATAACCAACACATTTAACTCAAGAGCTATTCTTGCTGACTTATTAGACAAGACATTGTGATTGTCACAACCTTCAAGTCAACATAATCAAAATAAAGATTCTTAAGAACAACATGTCCATCCTTAAATAAATAGCAAGATACAATGTATTTGGTATCACGATCTTTGAAGACACCTTCAATATTTGGTGATTTTATTAAAGATAAGAATGATTCGTGACAAAGTTCTAAATGTTTTATTTGAAGGGAGTTATGAAGTCTTTAATAATGATCAAATAGTAAGGTGATCTTTCGACCTTAGTACAAAGCACTATCAAAGGATGAAAAGACCTATCAACCATCTTTGAAGACAACAAAGATCAGAATATGTGGCAAACATAATTTATCACATCTTAGATTTTCTTAACATACGATGACCACTTCTTATAGAACTTACCTCAAGAAGAAGTGAAGGAGGTAATATCACAAATATACATATTTATTCTAATATTTATCTATATAATTAAATAGAAGTAGATAAGAGTAGATTTATTTCATAATATTTTTTAGAAAAGCTTCTTAGAAGCTTTATAGACGTTTCTTTGACTTTGTGTATATTTGTAATTGATTATTAGGTTAGAAACTTCTTCAACAAGTTAACCAAGTATTGGTAGCTTGCAAAACAAGCTAACTATGTGGCACATTTATAAAAAAAAACTTGCCTTACAAGTTAAGATATATGTCTTCCAAAGTCAACACGTTTTAAAAGTCCTACAGGACATAATTATGTAGCTCCTAATTAAGAGTATATATGGAGGTAAGAATGAAGCCTTCATCATTCTTGTCAATGCCTTTCTAATTCTTAGTCTTGTTTCAAGACTTTCTAGTCTTCTTGTCTTTAGCAATAGCCATTCTATTTTAATATTATATCATCATTGAATGACTTTATAATCTTTTTAAGTAACATTAGAATGTATTGATATTTCAGGTCTTTGAAATTCATATCTTTGACATCTAAAGGTCCTAATAAGTACAAATTAGATAAGATTCATTACTTTGTGCATGACACAAATATATATATTTTTCTTGATTTAGAAGAATTAAGTAGAAGTAAATGGAAGTAATTAAATTTGATAATATCTTGTGAGAAAGGTTTTTAGAAGCTTTATAGATGCAAATTTGATTTTATACATATCTATTGTTGATTGGTAGGTTGAATACTTAGACAATAAGTTGACCACATGTTGCATATGTTGGCTATAGGTCATAGAAGTTTGTTGTATGGTGCACATGTAAAACTTGTCTTACAAATTAGATATGTGTCTTATAAGTTGGACACATATTGGAGATTCTATTGAATGTTGCGTCGTAACTTTTCGTTAAATAATATATATATATATATATATATATATATATAGAGGTAAGAGTGAAGTTTTCTTTACTCTTATCAATACCTTTTTTATTCTTAATTTAATTTAAAGAGTCACTAATCTTATAGCAAAAAATCATTATAGTTTTAATATTATACTACCTTTGAAAGGATATCTAATCTTTTTAAGTGACACAAGAGTATTTAAGAGTTTTGATTTTTTATAATTCATATCCTAGATACATATAATTTTTTTAAGAATTTTCTATTATAAGTTTTTAAAATGGGCTTTTAGATATAATGGTCCTTTCAACTTATTAGTAATTAGAATATTCAAGAAAAAAAATCATTTTATAGAAAAATAAATAAAACAAAACTATTATAAAATATTTTTATATTTATTCTTAATTTCTTTGATTATATTCAAAGAATTTATTTATTTTTTATTTATTTATTTTTTTTTGCAAAGAATCTAAGCAAATTATCATTTATATATATATATATATATATATATATATATATATATATATGTATACATGTTATAAAGAATTGATACTCTATTCAGATAATAATCTTGTAAATCTATTTTCTTTAACAAATATAAATAACATATATAATCTTGATAAAATTAAAACAACAACCTCATTAATTTGGTGGTTTGTATAAATAATATATAATTAAATAATAGAAATAAAAATATAACACATAATACCAATTTTTATACAAAATATTTCTTTATATTTCATATTTTAAAAAAAAATCAAACATATATTATTTACATATTAAATTATTTTTTTGGAAAATTAAGTAAATATAATCTTTTAAAATAATTATAATTATATTTTTATATATAATATATAAAGTAAAATATTAATAAAAATATATTAGTATAGTTATTTATTAATATTCTAATTAGTCAAAATATGTGATAATTGATGTTAATACTATTTTTATTCTTTAAACGTACCAAAAATGATAAAAATGTAATATAATTCTTTAAGTTAATTTTTTAATCTTAAATACTTCAAAACAAAAATGAAAGAAAAAAATTAGAAAAAATTACAAGAAAATAAATATGTATGTGCATATATAAACAAAAAAATTGGGATTTAAAAAGTATAAAATAAAATTGGAGATTTATTTTTGTATATATATATATATATATATACACCCAAATTTAAAGTTACAAGCATTGTATGGTTTTGTTATTGGATAGAGCTAACAAGGATAGTATTCAAGCCTACATAGGTAACATGAAGGTGGAATTTTATCCATCCATCCATCTATTCACATCACCTCTTTCAACATCATCCATTTGCCCATAATCAATGTTGCATGCATTAATCATTGGTTTGTTGTTCATTTGTTTCTTCTTCTCACGTTTGCTTAACAAATTTGTCCAATTGCATGGATTTAGAAGCAATAGTAGATTTAGCTATCAACATTATGGGATTGATGCATCAAAATTCCTCAAATACTTCTCGTCCACACTTGAACTTGTGAAGGAGTCTCTTGGTAGGATGTACTTGCTTGTTGGCCTTATTGATTGAAGCATGTGGAATTTTTCATATGAATTCAAGCACATGGATATGCAATGTTTTCTCTCTCTTCTACACTCATACACATCCATAAAAGAATACATGAGCTTGATAAACCAAAAATTGTACTCCACAAATACACTTGTAATTCTTCAAGTGCAAATATAAGTTTTTAGGATTCTAGTTACTAGAAATATATATGTCGTTTATATCAATGCAATTACTTTGTATCTTATGAGTTGGGTTTCTAAAATATTTTAGATAATAATGTGTTAAGATATATATATATATATATATTCAAGTAAAGAACTACTTATTGTTGAATAAATTCATTAATTTGCATAAAAATTTGTTATATTAATATAATACTTAGTACAATACATATAAAAAGAGTAATTCATGGTTAAGTTTTATAAATTTGAGAAGAATCTATATGTATCTATATTTGTAAGTAGCCATATTAATGATAATAAATAAATAAAAATTGTAAATAATATAAGCATAAAATTTATCTCACATGCATTGGCATTGAACAAGATTTTCCCAGTTTCGGTAACCCAATGAGGTTTAATTTGTTTTCATATTGAAATTAGTCAACTTTCACAAAAATTCAGTATCATTTCATCACACTTTTGTTAACTTTTAATGCAACATCTTAACAATTTTCCACAATAAACTGGTATTCATATTGCGTAAGCAATGTTATGTTACATGCTCTACGACGTCGTGGTTTGCCAAACCTACTAGTGCCTTTCGAACCAGAATTGTTGTGAAGACGAAGAATCTGAATGTGAATCGGGCCACCAACACCAACACCAGCAGGATCGGAGAGGGAAAAGCCAGAAGAGATTTCGGGTACGACTCCATCACGGCAACAAAATTTCTGCATGCGCCAGATTTCATTGCGTTTCATCATATTTGATTCACGCATTGTATGCATCGCCGGGTGGTTTGTTTTTGGGTGTACTTTGTCGATGTGGACGAGGCGTCGGCAGATGGAGGCGATGACCGCGCAAGGGACAAAGCACGAGATGCGGAGGACGAGGAAGAGGAAGAACG
Source organism: Physcomitrium patens (assembly GCF_059467195.1). Lineage (NCBI taxonomy): Eukaryota > Viridiplantae > Streptophyta > Bryopsida > Funariales > Funariaceae > Physcomitrium > Physcomitrium patens. Next base: position 11,309,724 of record NC_143415.1, on the reverse strand, counting down.
AGAAGGAGGAGCTGCGCTGCGCTGCTTGTTGTCGAAGCAGAAGACGATTTCTGTCAGTTTGTCGCATGGGTGGGATGAGTCAAAACCCTCCTTCGCAGTTACCTCGACGCCTTCTTATAGTAAAGGTAGGAAACGAGTTGCGCGGGCATGTACCGCGATCTCCGAACCCCTATAAGTAAATCCCGAGTCGTCAGAATATGTCGGAATTGGTTGTCAGCTTCCCCCTCATTGGTGCTACCCCTTCTGTCGATCACCACCAGGGTGAGGATCCTTTACACACTAGTTCGCACCCACCGCGGTTTCCGATCGATCGATCTATCGATCCGATTTCGAGCTGGTGCGCCGAACTGCATGAATTGGGCACCCGACAAATCATGGGGTTCATTACTGCTGCACCTGTCCGCATCGATTTGCGGCATGCGATCTCAGCAACCAGTCTCTCTCTTGGTCCCTCCCTCCCTCGGTGTCTGTCTCGTGGCAGTTGCTACACAACTTACAAGCAAGCGACACAGAGAGATCTTTATATTATTCACAATTTTTACAACATACTCGACACAACTAGAGTGGGTCTTTCTACTGCAGTGGTAACCAAAAATGCACAGTGCTTCCAGCCGAGGCCAAGAATGTGGAGAAATATCTTGATGATCAAAGCTTGAAGTATGCAGGATACTTGTTTTGTTTTGTTTTGTGTCGTCTAATTCTGCCCAGATTGTGTTTTTACACAACATAGTTTGGAATTGCTAGAGAGCTTCATGAATCTGTTTTTCTTACTTCCATAGTCTGGTTATTTTTAGGATCAGTTAATTCTAGGGTTTCTTCTCATGCTTAACCTTGCTTTGCATTGGATATTTTATTTTATTTTGTTGGAGTCTTTGACATCATCTTCATGGTCAATTATTTTTTGCCCATAGCTTCCATGTGACTAACCTTATTAACTTGAGTTTCTCTGTGCAGTAATGGACTCTTTTTGCAATAAATTTCAAGAATAGTGTACTTTTTAGTATTCATTCATAACATTCGATTCTCTAATTTTAATTGACCAATATTTGATAGAAATTTATAGTTTGGAAATCAATTTTATCTTTGATAATAATAGTGTTTCTTTTTTCACAGTAAACCTAATATTTGATGTTGATTAATTCCTTGTCAAACTGGTAATATTGGATAACTAAAAAGCATATTTTTTGAAATATTTCAATAAAACTTGTAGATGTCACACAAATAGAGTAAAATTTTAAATGTATGAAAATTTTAAATAAGTTAGTTAATAACATAAGTTCACAAAGAGGCTTTATTTAGGAGATTACTTTTAATAATGTTGACTCTTTGTCCTCACATATTATATTTCATTTCCTATTTTTTGGTTGGTTATAGTAAATAAAACTATTTTTTAAAATATTCTTATGATACAATTTTGTAAAGTATTAGAATACATCTTATGTCTAGTTTTTAATATTATAATATGTCTCTATTTTAAATTATTTTCTTTAGAATCAATTTCCATAAAAATATCTATTATTTATATATATATATATATATATATATATATATATATAATAGAATGTTTTTGTTTAAGTTTAAAAATAATAAACGAGTAATTCTTCCAACTTATAAATAAACTTCAATATCGTTCTTTTAGAATAATGTTTATTTGTTGTATATGTTAGAATTTTGCTCATATTAATGGCTTGTGTTGGTTAACAATCATTAATTAAGAATACTAATTTATTAGTCTTTCTATAATCTGTAATGTATTTAAGACTAAAATAAGATAGCCCACATGTGTTAATTTGTTTTATATTTTTTAATATATATTATTTGCATTACATTAGATGAAAGTAGAAAGAATATAAATGATTTTTGTTCCATTGTTTTAGATCCCAAGATTCTTCATTTGTAACATCTTTCTATTTATATTCGAATTTTTTGTAATAATTTTTTATATTAAAAGAATTCATTTAAAACATATTGAATCTAATGTCATAAATGTATGTTTTATTTTTTAAAACTTGTTTATTTATAATTTCTTTTCTTTAAACTATGATAGCTAGATTAATGAATTATTGGTTTTAGTAGATAAAAATATCAATACAAGTTTTAACATCTAAATTTTATTTATCTATTTTTATTAATGTGTATTATCTATGTAAATAAATTGGTGCACATATAACACTTTAGAAAAATCATCTTTCATATGCTAATTGTTGGTGTAATTGTTCTCATCACTTATTTGTATCAATTCATTAAACATATCTTTTTGTTTCTTTTCTACTATGTTGTCTATTTGATCCCCTTCAAGTATATTGTTTAGTTGATTTTATATCAATAAAAATAGGAGAATGTTAAATAGACCTAGATTTTTATTAAATCAAACTATGCATGGTGAATGTGGTTGTTTTTCATTGGTTTTGGATCCAATAGTCAAGAAATGAATCTAGATGTCATTTATTTGTTTATTTTTATTTTATTTTTCTATCCATAATGGGTAAATTTAGTAAAACCATGAGTCTATTTAACATTCCCCTTGATATATTATTGCATTATCCAATAAACAACATTCTAGTTTTTGTACCATAGTGCCACACAAAATTGTTAATCTACACTTTCTATGGATGAAGACATCAAGTAGTAGAGGGCATTAAGCTATTTCAATTGGGTTACTCCTAAAAATTTGTCATGCATTCCTGCAATGAAATTCATACCGACATGCAAAGAAGTAGAAGTTGACAAGAGCTGAAATTGATGATTGCAAACCATGTGGAAACGTGCGTGTTACAACCCTTCGCCGCACCACCTGGTCTAGTGCCCCCGCAGACCAGGCTCTTGTGATGTTCTTCTCTTGCGAAGTTTTTCACGACCAGATCGCTGTTTCTTCGTAACCGAAGGTCTATCAGAGAGGATTTTCCACCCGAGCACACCCCCGAATTGATTGAGGAGTTTCGTTGGTACTTGCGCCGCAGATCAGGTCCGAATTCGAGGACACCAGTGCCAAAAATTGAGATCCGAGGTGGTTGGCAGTTGGAATCATTCCCACCCACTTGCGGAATTAGCATCCGCAGTGCGATGGGTCCCGCACCACATGCACTGGTAGTGATTCAAGCCGCGGCATATTTGGTCGCCGTGCAGGGTCGCCGGAGAACCATACTCAGTCACTAACAAAATAGGCACGAATGATGAAGAAAAACGATGGATTCGGTTCGGATTTTGGGTTATTTCCACTCTCACCCCATTCCCTTTCCGGTCCCTTGTTCTTCTTTTTTTGTTCTCTTTTTTTCCCTCCTCCTCCGCTACTCTATCTCACAACTCCCTCCCCCGCATTTATCAGAAGTGTCAGTGAATGAAAACTCCGCCAATTTCCCGACTGAATGGGCCGAAATCTGATCGCCTTCCTCAGTGCCAGCTGAGTGCCTGCGAGTCCGTTGACAATCTGAATCCCAGGCTGCTGTTCCGCAAGCTTTCATTTGCATCGATGCCGCGCACCTTCACTTCCTGACGTCAGGCGGCTTCTTCTTCTTCTTCGAAATCTTACAAAATTCTGAACAATCCTTATTGTTGTCTTTCAATCCATCAACAGATTTCCTCCTCCGCAGATAAAAAGTTCACATTGCATCCACCACCTCTCTGATCCTGCCAACTCAGACTAGAAGTGAAGCACCCTATTATTATTTGTCCATCATTCTACACACGGTGTGTTTTGCATCATGCTGTGATCATGGGAGGACTTTCTGCGAACTGAAATATGCAATGTGCGCAGTTTTTCATGTTTACACTCCCTTGAGTCAAAATTTTATGTTCAATCATGAGGAATGGTTCATTGCTATTGCTTCTTCCTAAGTTGTGTTTCAAAGTGCACACACAAGCATACATGTTTGTTTGTAGTGGCAAGTTATATAGTTATATAGTAAGTTAGTTAGTTTGTTAGGTAGTGTTTCCACCAATAATTAATGCCCCATATTCTAATAACTCTAAATGATTAATAAAAAATTTAGAAACTAATTTTGTTCTATAATGTATAATTAATGATTTATAAATTTTAATGATTATTTGATTTCCATTCATATTTATTAATTAACAAAGGCTAAAGCAAACAACCTAGATTGTAGGGAGTTAGTAAGTATAATCTCCATCATATCACTACTATGCCATCTTTCATGATTAATAATCTCTAATAAATAATACTATTACTTATAATGTATGATATTAATTAATAAAGAGAATATTCTATTATTTTATAATTTAATTATTAATTAATTAATTAAATATATATAATTTTAAAATTTATTATTATTATTATTATAATTATGTTGGTACATTCATGAATTGATAAAATAGTTACAATTATATATATATATATATATATAGTCTTGATTATTGATATACCTTCTTTAAATAATTAAAAAAAAAATTATCAAACAAATAAACTATCATGGACATACATATTTACTTAGAGAAGAAATACTAGGTATAAGTTAAATGTATGTAGATTTGATATTATCTTATGGCAAAGGTTTTTAGAAGCCTCATAGATGACTATTTGACTTTATACATGTTTATAGTTGATAGGTAGGTTAGAAGTTCCTAATTACATAGTATATAAACATGTATAAAGTCAAATAGTCATCTATGAAGCTCCTAATTAGATAGTATATATGAAAGCAAGAATGAAGCCTTTTTCACTCTTCTCAATGCATTTTTAGTCTTTAGTTTTGTTTCAAGACTTTCTAGTCTTCTTGTCTTAAGCAATAACTATTCAAATTTGTTAATATACTAACTTTGAGCAATTATCTAGTCTTTTCAAGTGAAACAAGAGTATATTAATCTTTTAGTGTTTTAAGATTTATATCCTTAATAGTTTGACAAAAATGTTAATTCAATATTTTTATTTTATTTTTAAAAATAAATAGATTACCCCACTTTTATTGTTGTATTTTAAAGATTAGAAATTACCTATTTTTAAACTAATATGTATTTTTTTTATACTAATTTTTTTCTCTTACAAATTACCCTCCTTTAATTTGACTTATAGATTTATTTGAATTGTCTATAGAAGGAAAAATTATGGATGCTACTCTCAATGACAATAGATTTGTAACTATTGCAAATCATTATAAGCTTGTTAATATTCTTAGGATAGAAATCTCATGTATTCTCAATTTAAATCATAGATGTACTATTTCTACATCCATGGAAGAAGTCAATAATACAGTTCAAAGACTATGCCAAAAAATTATGTAATTGAGAAAGGCAAGTAGACCAAGTTCACAATTAAATCCAAGAAGCCTTACTACTATAAGTATGAGTGAGGCAAGGATAAGTATACTAGAGAAGTTTGATAGAACAAGATCAAAGTTTTGAAAATTTCTATAATAGACAAAGTTCTATCTATGGTTACATCTTTTTTAATATCCTGATGGATTTATTCAAGTTGAATTTATAGGTATACTTCTATTTGGTAATATTCTTTCTTGGATTTTAGCTTTGATAAATAAATGATTCACAACTACTTTATGATTTGAATTTATTCTTAAAAGTTATTACAACCTCATTTTAAAAAATGATTGAAAAAGAGTAGTTAAGACAAAACTTATATCTTTACAATAAGGACCACATACAACTACCATATATGTTGTTGAATTTCAAAATCTTCCATGTAACGTGGATTCAAATGATAAAATTCTTCTCAATCAATTATGATATGAATTGAAAGATAATATCAAAAATTTAATGTTGATGATACCAAGAGCAAGTTTATAGGAGCAATTTATTGCTCAAGCTATTGCATGCAACAATCAATTCTTTGAAAGATATCAAGAATATAGATTTGATTAAAGAAGTACAAGTTAAGTTATGGCAATACCTTATAAGTTTTTGAATGGCTTCTTTTAAGCAAAAGTCTATACAAATTTACATAATATATTTTAAACTTCTTATAGAACAAAAAAAGATTTAATATTTTCAAATATATATATATATATATATATATATATATATATAAAAAAAATTTAAGCACATTGTTCTATATTGTCCAAAGAAGCAATATAATCACAAAATAAAGAGTATGGTTGCCAAGGAGGACAATGTGTAGGAAAATAATTTTTTCTAGCTATAATAGAGAACATGTGGTTGGAATCTTGTACAATATCTAGTAAAGGTCTTATTTTTTCCTCAAATCCCTCACCTCATTTTACAATAGAAGTTTATTTAGGACTAAAAAATCACAAAATCTTTGCTTTAATATATTTAAGATCCTCAACCTATTTTATAGATAATAATTTTATATATATATATATATATATATATATATATATATCTTTATTCAAGAAAATCAAACTTGTGCATGTAGAGGTTATAGATAATTATTTGTTGTCTTTGAGAGGTGTTATCTATGAAACAATTTCTATTGGTGTAGCAACTAAAGATCATAAAATTTTAGTAATTCTTAATATTATTATATCTCCCCCAAACCTAATTATTTTAGAATTATTATGATTAGAGAAGTATAATCTTTAAATAGATTAGATTTTTCATAATCTTGATTTTTCTTATAGTTTAGCTTAAGATTTTGCTAGTTAAGTAAAAATCCATAAATCCAATATAACCAAATCTTTATTGGTAGATACAAGAGCTTTTATGCACGTTGCAAAAAATAAGTTAGCTTTTGCTACATATGCCATATGTATTTTCATGAAAAAAAAAAAAAAAAAAAAAAAAAAAAAAAAACTCCAAATGATATTTCAAGCTCAAAATTATCAAGATATTTTTTAAAAACAAAATGTTAATATCCTTACAAAGTAATATGCATATAATTGTTTTATTAATCTTCAAAAAAAAAATTAACTACTATTTGGACCAATCTATAGCTTATTGCAAAATGAATTGGCTCCATTCAAAGAGTGTATTGATAAAAACTTGGCTAAAAACTTTATATGCCATTTTAAATCTTGATTTGGAGCTCCTATCTTATTTGTGAAGAAAAAATATAGATCTTTGCAAATGTGTTTAGAATATTGAGGACTCAATAAGATCACTATAAAAATAGATATATTTTATTTTTGATTTTAAGACTTCTTAATCAAATCAATTAAGTAAAGACCTATACGACAATTGATTTATGAGGAGTATGTAACTTGGTATACATCAAAGTAAGAGATGAATAGGAAATTGTGTTTCAAATTAGGTATTGGCATTTCAAACATAATATCATATCTTTTTGATTCACAAATGTATCAGTTGCTTTTCAACATCTAATTAATGATGTCTTTCATGAATTTTTTAATAATTTTGTCATTTGTTATCTAAATGATATTTTAATCTATTCTAAGAATATAAAAGTACATAAACTTTATGTTTTTTGTGTGTTATAAAAGATGACAGATACAAGATTATATGCTAAGATGAAAAAATATATATTTTATATTTCTCAAGTTTATTTCTTAGAATACATTATTTCAAATAATAGCCTATTAATGGATCCTAAGAAGCTGTAGACTATCATGAAATAGAAGATCTCTAAAATAATAAGAGCTATTCAATATTTTTTGAAATTTTTCAATTATCATTGAATCTTCATTAAGAATTTTTTTCAAGTTATATCTCCTTTTACACATCTGATATGTAATGACAAAATTAAATGGAGCAAAGAAGCTAAAAAATCTTTTAAAGCCTTAAAGACAATAATTATTTCTGTACCAATTATATATTTTGTTGACTTTCTAAAGCATTTTTTATGGAAATACACAAACCAAACTTTGCTTTGGATATGATGTTATCAAAAATAAGAATAGATGATAAGACCCATTCAATAAATTTTCATTCAAAGAAATTTTTAACAAGTAAGATTAATTATAAGATCTACAATAAATAACTTCTTGTAATCATAGATTTATTTCAAGAATAGCATTATTATCTAAAAGATGCTTCCAATCTAATCATTGTATATATGAATCTAAAAAAACTTCAATATTTTATGGCAATATGTCTTTTAAAGTCAAAGTATTTTTATTCTTTTAAAGTCAAAGTATTTTTATTCTTTTAAAGTCAAAGTATTTTTATCTTTAAGCAATGAAGTCAACATTGATTGTTAATTTAATCTTTGTCAAGCAAGTTCAATTGAGTATATCTTCTTATCTTCTTAATTATAATATGAAGATGAATTGTTCTTAATCTCATACTATAATTTTTAAGTTTGAGTTTAATATAACCTATTCTATTTCAAGAAAAAATTATATATTTTAGAAGGTAAAGCACAATTATGTATTTTTCAAGTTCATCATGATTTTTCAACAATTTGATATTTTAAATACAACAAGATTTTAGAGCTAATATCTAGAGACATCTTTGGCGGCCTCAAATATAAAGGGCAATCTTAAACTTTATATAATCATATGATGTTTGTTCAAGATCAAAAACTCCTCTTCATTGATCTTATGAACTTTTTCAACTATTATTTATTCTAAAACAATGATAGTGTTCTGTTTCTATGGATTTTATTACAAATCTTATAGTCTCAAGTTCTTATGATTCTATATTTGTGATAGTAGAGTAATTTATTAAAATGGCACATTTTGTACCATGTACAAAATCTATGACAAGTAAAGATACATTTAAGCTTTTCATTCATAACATCTATTGCTATCATAGACTATCCAAGGATATTATATTGGATAGGAGGATTCAATTTATATCAAGATTTTGAAGAATTCTTTTTACAATTCTAAAAGTAGATATAAATCTAACTTTAGCTTTTAATCTTCAAATTGATAGACAAACAAAATCCATTAATCATATTTTAGAATAATATGTAAAGTATACCATCAATTATCAATAAGATGATTAGATAATTCTTTTATTATTCATAGGATTTGCTTATAATAATATGATATTCTATAATAATATGATTATATGGTGAAAAATAAAAATATAGATGTTATTATAGAAGAGTTTGATAAAAATATATAATAAAAAATAATAATAATAATAATAAAAAGATAGCATAAAATTTAGTCTAAATTTTATTTTTTTATAGAAGAGATTTTTATTTATTTTGTAAAAATATGAATGAATCAAAAATAAATAAATAAGATAAATATTTAATATAAGTATATTTATAAAAAGATCAAAAAAGATTTTAACAAAAATGACATAAAAATATGAAAAATTGATATTTGAAAAAAATCAATCATAAACAAAGGTTGAAATTAGATTGTGAGGTACAAAATCATGCACTTACGGCAACTTGTGAGCTCTCAATTATACTCTAAAATTTAAATTTTTATTATTTTCCTATTTTATGATAATTAAACATGTTAGATTAGGATTTATATAAGTGGAATTTAGTTTTATAGAATTTTTAGGATTACAACCTTTGATGATATAAATCATAGTCTAATTCCTTGAATCAGATTAATTAGGTCTAAAGTGATAAGAGTTAGAAAATTAGAATAGCAACTTAATTAGTTTAATAATTTAGAGGTTGTTAGTCATTACTATAAGGGTTGACTAAAAGCCTATGAATACATCTATAATCATTCACATGATTTAGGAGTTGGAATTATAATTCTCTAAAACATTTAGGGAAGTTAGCAATGGTAATTTTGGATTTTCTTCCAAATTCGACAAAATTAAGCAACATGGTGGTTCTTCTACTTAATGGGAGTCTTTTTAATGCAATGGTGGCATCAGATTTACCTCATGGAGTGAAGAAAACAAGATCAGCAACCTCTCCTTAAAATTACAAGAGAAGCAATGAAATTCTCATTTTGAAGAATTTCACAAAAATTGCCAAGATCCTTGTAAGTAAAAACTTCCATGAAAATTATAATTGAGCATGGATTGAGGCATGTGAGTAGTCGATCTTAGCTTAAAAAGGTGTTTTGAACACAATAGTGAAGTTAGATTTACAAAAAAAATGCTTTCTTGACCACTTACAAGAGCCATCAGCCTTGGTAACAAGATTGGCTCTTAGATGAATGAAGGCCGTAGATCTAGATTAGGAAACTTAAAAATCAAGGGTGGAGATGTAGCCACCCTTCTACGAGCCTCTACTCAATTGTATAAGAGAAGCTTGGTTTTCCAAGCCCTCTCTCTCTCTCCTCTTTTGGGTGAAGGGCGGAGCCATGCCAAAATTTGGCCGAAACCCTAATCTTAATTTTATTTAGATTTTAATTCTCATTGTGAACCTTGTGATTGTGTATGAATGGATTTTGAATTGTGAAGGATGGTCATTAAGTTTTAAAATATGTTTCATTAAGGTAGATATCTCCTCGGCCTTTCAAATATCCCAAGGGTTTCAAGGGCCTCGAATTTTCTTCAATCAGTCACTCAATTTCTGTTGTTTCAATGTGAGATTCTGATTAGTTGTATCTTTTGTTGTTAGCTTTCCAATAAGATAATACTTGCTCAATTTGGAGTAAGAAAAAATGTTTGGTGAATTTCTGAGTTTGAGGGAGTCGACTGCCTTTGCAGTTTGAATCAATCGAGTTTGGAAAGGCATTTCTCAGTGCCTAGAGATTGGATTTATTTGAAATTTTGAAAGCATCAAGCTTTATAAGCTAAGCTCTGAAAGGCATAAGTTTTTTAGAATTTTAAGAAAATCTGAATTTTTAGTGAATTTCTAAGTGAAGAGGGTTGGTCACCGCAGCAGTTTGGATCACTCAACTTCAAAGGAGGAATTCTCAAGACTGGATCATTAGATTGCAACAAGGATTGTTGGATCAAAAGCGCCTTTAAGTCAGCCTTGCAACAAGCTAAGAATAATTCAAATTGAAGCCGTTTACAAATTTTGGCGAATTTTGGAGTAAAAGGGGGTTGCTGCCTTCAATCCTTACATATTGTCAAGGTACCTTCGCTTTTACCTCTCTCACCTTATTTTTACTATCGTCTTCACAATGACTTGTAAGCTCCACATTTCACTTTTTGGCTAATAAATTTTAACTTTAACTTTTAATCTTTAATATTCTCACTTTAACTTTTAACTTTAACTTTTAACTTACTTTTTTACTTAATCTTTAATTTTAACTTTTCACTTACTTTTTTATTTAACCTTTTAATTTTAACTTTTAACTTAACTTTTTAATCTTAATTTTTAACTATAACTTTTTTTAACTTAACTTTTAACTTAGCTTTTAATTCAAACTTAATTTTTTATTCTTATGGTCAATTAATAGTAATAACTTAGTTAATTTTTTTTATTGTGTTTGCATAGTAAATTTTATTTAACATGTTAATTTAATGTTGGTAACCATTGCTTGAAAGGCCTAAAACTAATTGAATTTTTAATATAAAGATTTAAATTAATCTAACGATTATACAATTGGGAGCTCTCCAATTCTACCTCTTGGACTTATTGTGTAGCATAGGTTTTATCAAGTGGTGAAATTTAGCTTCACACAACTTTAATAATTTTTAGTTGATTAAAATGTAAGATTTGAGAGTACAGAAGAAGGAGGTTCTTTGAGCATTGATTTTAAATTATTTAAGTATATAACAACTTTATAAAGGCTTTGCAAAGTTAAGGTTATTTTTTAGTGACTTTGGATTTTGAGAAATTTAAAGAGTTTGTACTGTGGACAATTGTCTAAAATTTGTAGTCAATCCATGAGTAAAATTTAGTGATTAAATGATTAGTATTGTATGTAATCCTTGTTATAAATTTGAGCTTGATCTAACAATTTGTACAAATTTTTTTGAAGCTTAAACATATTCAGGTCTTAAGAAATGGGATTTAAAAGATTAGTGAGGATTTCTAAGATATCTATTAAGTTGTTAGGTGGGCTAAAATAATATTTTGCACACAAGTAATAAACTTACTTTTAACAATTGTGCAAAGTTTGAGACCTTTTGAATAGTGAAAATAAGAAAATTTGGCTATAGAATATTGGCATTAAGATTAAAGAAAGAAGTTGGCCAACACTCAAGTAATTTTTAGAGATTATCTTCTATTTGGTATATTTAATCTTCTTCAAAAAAATTATATTATTTGTTGCTAATTAATTATTAAAAAATATATAAATTTTTAATCAAAATCAATGATTAAATCTTTAATTATTGAAATTTTAATCTATTATTGTCATAGATATATATATCTAGTATAATCATTATGTAAGTATATAGAATTAAGTAAAAGTAGATGAATTTCATAATACCTTCTAAAGAAACTTCTTAAAAGCTTCTTAGATGTTGCTTTGACTTTACATATGTTTGTAGTTGATTGGTAGATTAAAAACTTAGTCAACAAGCTATTTATGTATCACATGTGTTGGTAGCTTGTAGAATAAGTTAACTATGTGGTGGCCATATAGAAAATTTGATTTACAAATCATGATATGTATCATGCAAAATCAACATGTTTTTGAAGGTTCTATAGAATATATGCACATAGATCCTAGGTAGATAGTATATATAGACGTAAGAGTGAAGCCTTCTTCATTCTTTTCAATTCTTTTCTTCCTTCTAGTCTAGATTAAAGAGTCTTTAGTTTCTTTGTCTTTTGGCAATAGCCATTCCACTTTTCTTATAATATACATACTACTTTATTTTTATTTTGTCACTTTTCTTTTAATACAAATTTTTTAGGTTTATGCATCTTCTATTAATTCATGTCCTTGATAATTATAGGATTGATTAAGAGTTTTTTTAAGATTTAAAATTTAATTATTAATTTATTAGGATTAATTTAAGATTTAAGATTTGATGAGAATTTGATTAAGATTTAGTATACAATTTGGTTAGAATTTAGAATTTGATTAGGATTTGGTTGAAAATTGTATTCAATATTGAATTAGAATTTGATTAGGATTTTATTAAAATTTCATTAGAATTTGATCTAAGGTTTAATTCGAATTTATTAAAATTTTATTAAAATTTCATTAGAATTTGATCTAATATTTAATAAGAATTTATTAGGATTTTATTAAAATTTGTTTAAAATTTTAAATTTGATTATAATTTATTTAAAATTTACTTCAGATTTATTTAAGTTTTTTTAAAGATTCTCTATTATTTCTTTAAAAAAATTTATTTATAATATTTCTTTACAATTATTTTTTATTTCTTTAATTTTTTTTTTATATTTCTTTAGGATTTCTTTATTATTATTTTTTAAGATTAATTATGATTATTTTATATTTCTTTTGTAACTTCTTTTAAAATTCTTTTGGATTTGTAAAAATTTGATTAGGATTTTTAAGGATTATTTAAAGTTTATTTAAGTCTCTATTAGACTTAATAAGATTGTATTGTTGCATTTTTACTTATCTTTCACAAATAAGTATCTAATATATTTTTAAATAAGAATACACATAATACAAAAATGATATATTCTTCTAGGTAAAAAACAACTTTCTTTGATAATTATGGGTATCATCTATAACTTAATGCTATTAACTTCTCAAAAATCAAATATCTTGTGGTAGAAGATTTAACAAATCATTTATCTAAGCTATTGTCATAGACATATACATGTAAACTAGTAATTACATGTATAAATAGGTAGAAGTAAGTAAAAGTAGATAAAAGTAAATTAATTCTATAATATTTTCTATGGAAGCTTCATAGACACTGCTTTATCTTTATAGGTGTCTTTAATTGACTTTTTGGATTAGAAATATGGTCAACAAGTTGGCCATGTGCCACACATGTTGTTAGCTTGAAGGCCAAGCTAACTTTGTAGCCTACACGTAGAAAAACTTGCCTTGTAAGTCAAAGCATGTGTCATACAAAGTTAACACATATTGGAGGTCCTATAGAACATCGCCATGTAGTCCCTAGTTAGATAGTATATATAGAGACAAGAGTGAAGCCTTCTTCACTCTTGTCAATTCCTTGCTTGCTTCTAGTCTAGTTTCAAAGATCCATAGTTTTCTTGTCTTTTGGCAATAGCCATTCTAATTTCTTTCTTAATATACATATTGAATTATTTCTATTTTTTTATCTTTTTTTGAAAAAAGTCTCACTTTTTTATTTGTTTTTATCAAGTTCTTGTCCTTGACAGCTACATACAATAATGAAGGCACAATTATAAGAAGCTCAAGAACAACAAAAGTCTAATATAGATGTCTATCACAAGGAACAATCTCAATTCTATATTGGCAATAAGGTATGATTACTTCATTGCAATATCAAGACTAGCCATCTTTATAACAAGTTGGATTACCATAGGTTTACACCATTTTTTCAATGTGAACAAATCAATTCTATTGCTTATTGATTATATCTATCAGAGTTTATGAAGATCTATCCTACATTTCATGTATCTCTTTTTAAATCATATAAGATAGTAAATATCTCAAGAAGAAGATAAATGCCACTTTTTCTTATAGAAGTAGACAATAATCAAGAATATGAGGTCAACAAAGTCTTAGATTTAAGGATGTTAAAATATGTACAAGGATGCCAAAATATATTAAAAAAAACTTTTTTATTGGTACAAATATAATATTAATAAATACATGTAAAAGCTTGCCAAGAATCTTATAAATGCAATAAAGAACATAGATGTTTTTTTATCAATAACATCTATCAAATCGAGATGAAGAATAGACAATCTTTGCATTAAAAGAAACTAAATTCAAAAAAGATTGCATTCTACTCTCTTTCTTCATTTATAGTTTTTATATATTTATAGCACTAAAGAGATGAAAGATTGACAACTAGTAGATTCAACTCAAAAACTATTATTTATTGACTTATTAGAAAAGACATTATAATTATAACAATCTTTAAGACAACAAAATAGAGATGAAGATCATCAAGAATAATATGTTCTTCTTCAAATAGATGGTGAGATATAATGCATTTGATATTACAACCTTAGAGGAGACTCTCAATATTTGATGATTTTGTTAGAGGAAGGAATAATTCTTGATGGTGTTTTAAATATTTTATTTAAAAAAAATTATAAAAGCTTCAATAATAATCACATAAAAGGGTGGTTTTTTATATTGGTATAAGATACTATTAATAGCTAAGAAGATCTATAAACCACCTTCAAAGAGATCATAGTTTGTGACAAATACAATTTGCTGCATCTTATATAATGCAGTATAAATAAGATATTTATATTATTGACATATAGGAATAGATAATTGGAACTATATTTGAGAAGTTTATAGAAATTTCTGGAATTATGACTAAATTAGTAGGTTATATAGGATCCACCATAGAATATTTTAGAGAGAGCTTAGGACAGATATCTAAGTGCACCATGGAACATTTTAGAAAGGATTTAGGGTAGTTATCTACATAGGGTCTATTATGGAATCTTTTAGAAAGAATTTAGGACAGTTATTTAAGTGGGATCCACCATTATAAATATTCTAAAAAGTTTTAGGATGATTGGAGAAAGTATAAATAGGACTGGCTAAGGCCTTTTGAGCATCTGGTCAAGTATGAATTTGGATCTTTTCTCTTAGTAAAGTTTGGTTTTTCATCTTTATGTTTATTTCTGTTTTGTTCTATTTTTGTTTGCTCAATTTTATCTTTTTTGTTTAATTCAATTTTATTTTGGTCCATTTTTACCTATTTTGTGGTAAGATTTATGTTGCTGTAGATTAGAAAGATCTTAGACTCTCAAGATACATTGATCTTGTTTTATCTTAGACTTTCTTAATATATGATGACAGCTCCTTCTAGAACTTGTTTCTAAAAGAGAGGAGGTTAATATTATAGACATACATATTTACTTATATAAAAAGTGCTTGATAGAAGGTAAATGTAGATAGATTTAATATTATCTTATAGCAAAGCTTTTTAGAAGTTTTATAGATGCCTATATGACTTTATATATATTTATAGTTGATGGATAGGTTAGAAACTTGGCCAACAAAGTAGTCATATATTGCATGTGTAGATAGCTTGTAGTACAAGCTAATGAAAATACTACTTGTTGTAGCATGCAAATAAAAAACTTACTTTGTAAATTAAGACACATGTTTCACAAATTAGACATATATTCAAGTCTTTTAGAATGTTGCTACATAGCACTTAGTTATATCGTATATTTGGAGGCAAAAGCAAATCCTTCTTCATTCTTGTCATTATCTTTCTAATTCTTAGTCTTATTTTAAGACTTTCTAGTTTTTTTATCTTTGGCAACAACTATTCTAATTTAATATTATATTAACTTTGAGTGATTTTTTTAGTCTTTTTAAGTAATATAAAAATGTATTGATCTTTTAGTTCTCTGAGATTTATGTCCTTGATATGAACTAAATTACATAATAATTTTATATTTTTTTAAAAAAAAAAAAAAAATACAAATATGCTTTAATTTATTTTATTTAATATTTATAAATTTAAAATATGATATTTTTTTGAAAAAATACAAAAACATCTTTATATGATATGTAGTATGTTTATATGATAAGAAGAAGTGAATTATTAAAAAATAAAATATATTTTATATTTATTTATTTATATCTTATAATAGATTAAATTTTTATAAATATATTCTTCTTTTTTTCTAATAATTATCTGAATATTTATCAAAGAATGAATAATTATACTTATAAATATTAGCTTAGATAATTCATAAATTATTAAATAGAAAATTTTAATAAGTGTATCTACTTGAGTGTTTTTTCTTATCAAATTTTAATATAATTCCAAAAATATCTAAATTTATTAACAAGTCCAAATTTATTAAATTCTAAAAATTAAGATATATTTATTTTGGCTTTAGAACATGTTATCATTATAATATAAATAAATAAATAAACTACAAGGGGCCATAAATATTTTTAGATATATTTTTAAAAATATATCATATATATCCTTCAAATATTCAAAATATTAAGAATATCTAGGTATTCTTGATAATAGAGAATATACCTCTGAAATTTGTGATAATAGCAAATATATCTTTGTTGGTGATGAGTTATTTATTATTATATTAAACATATTAATTAATTTTTTTGTGGTTGCATTGTCTCAGAAAAGAATATGTTTACAAAGTAATGAAGCAAGCAATTGTAAGCAAGGGCTTCTTCTTAACATGTTCTATTGATGGATTGGAGGTTGACATTGAAGAGGAAGAAATCTTGAATGTCTTGTTGAGTTTTTCAAACAATGATAAGCCATGCATTATAAATAGGCAACAGGCTCCTACTTATGACATTATTCTTGTACAATAGATTATTCAAAATAAGTGACGTGTGGCAATGACATGAACCATGCAAAGGAAAAAAAAAAAAAAAAAAAAAAATCAGTCAAGCTAATAAGGATTCTCTTCTTGAAGCTTGAACTAAAGCTTTTGGCACAAGATTACGCTAGGGTGCACAATAAACAAACATATTACCAAAACTTTCATACAAAAAAATACCATTATTTACACAAAGTAATGGCAATACATTTTGTTTCAAATTTAAAGGATGTTTAGACTAGATATTCTTTAAAGAATGAGGATTTGAATTGCACTAAAAATATTCTTGTTTAGGCTTCAAATAATGATTAAATAAAGAATATTGGTATTAATTTAATGCCAGTAATGATATACTTACTATTATCACAAATTTGAAGGATATATTTGCTATTATCAAGAATACATGAATATTTTTGATATTTTAGCATATTTGAAGGATATATATGATATTTTTCTTATATTTTGATTATTTTAATAATATTAAAATTTTAATTATTTTTTAATATATTAATATATTATTATAAATATTTATATTAAAATACATACATATTTAATATACATATATTTTAATATATATATATATATATACATATGTATAGTTGCTAAATATTAACAAGGTGTTTGAAGGGTTTTTTTAAAATATTCATTTAAGAAAAGCTGAATTTCTCTTCAATAAAAAAATTTAATCACAAGGGAATTACGATAAATTTGATTTTAAATCTACTCGTAAAGAAATGGTTTATCAGTATTGTTTAACATCAAGAAATGGTTTATTATTCTTGATGTGAAACAGTAAGAAAATATTTAAAAAATGTTGCAATGTGTATATAGATAATTAATATAGAAAAAAAATTAAAAAAATATCATTGATTATGCATCAAACCAGTAATTCCGTTTTATCATTCTGTACAAAACGGAAGATTTTAGAACAAAGGAAATGAAAAACTAAGTGATTTCTTTCGTACTTCGAAAATTCTACAAAAGATCGTGAAGGTAAACAATATTTCTTCAACATAATCAAATATCAAAAAGACAGATCCCATCTGGATTTTATTTAAATGCCTAGTATATACCTTTGCACTGAACGTGGCAACAAAATCTTTATATATATAGAGAAGAATCCAACACAATGTATCCAGATAGTGCAAGATTTGTTCGAAGATATATTTATGACAAGGGTGAAGTTCATACTGTGTCTTTAATCAAGGAAGACACATTTACAAGTGTAAATTTGACGCTTCCTCGTCCATCAAATATATCATGATTCTTAAGGATCTCTACAAATATATATATATATATATATAGATGTGTGTGTATTCACTTTGAGCACTGTATCATTAGGACGAATCCATGCATATTTTATTGTTGCAGAAGGAGACCAAGTGCACACCAAGTCTATCCCTGTCATGCACTCACTCACTCACTCACGATTCCCACATGGGGGAAGCAGGAGGGCAAGGACCCAATATAGCTTAATTAAGCAACAATACACATAAAGGAGAGAGAGAGAGAGAGAGAGAGTGTGTGTGTGCACAACTGGGGGGAGTTTGACTGGGCACCAGACAGACCAGGGATAGAAGAACAGGCAATAGCAGCACCAGCACCACATACTAACAACTACTACGAATGAAGAAAGAAGTGGCCAACCACACAAAATCAGCTGCGAATCTGGCGATGATGCACCCTGGACACACACACACAGTGCGCGGGGAGGGGGGAGGAGGATCTCTGCATTTTGTAGGGCACACAAAATCTGCTCCGAATCCGAGAACCTACACTTCCACCCCAGTTGCCCAACGACATGACGCCCCCTAATCCCCCCAATTGCTCCGCCGCTAGCTAGCGGGCACAACTGCTGCTGCTGTTGCTGACTTGAAATGTCAGGCTGCCGAGTCTCATCCCGCTGCTGCATGTGGGATTGTGTGCCCCTCCGCACCTGTGACCCCTGCGACCATGGCTTCCTCTCTCACAGCTCCCTACCCATCTACAGTGCTCGATACGCAGGGCTTTGGTGCCACCCCGCTCTCGACACCCACTCACACAGTTGGGTGGTCGTCTGTGGTCGAGAATCGGTGTGGCTGCTTAGGGCGGGCGTGTGTGTTTGGGGACGCCAGTACCCTGTTGCGCATGTGGGAAATCATCAGACGGTGCTTTGGCCAACGTAGCAAGCCTCGGCTGCTGTCTCCAGTGAACCGACTCCAGTTGTTGCCGTCGACTGGTGCTGAGTTGGCTGGTACATGGAAAAAAGCTGAGATAACTATAGGAATTACGACTTTGTGAGATTTATAAATATATAAATCTTTTGTATGATTCGCATGTTAAATGTATTGATGGAGGAGTGCTGCGAAATCCCGATGGCAACTTTGCTTTCACTCCAGACCTGGTTCACAGGAGCACCGAATCTGTTGATATTGTCCATGACTTTAGAGCACTGCCGCAGAGGGCGGCTGACCAAGTTCTTTGCGAAGATTTATCCGTATCAACTTTGGGATTTTTCGTTGCATGTAGTTTGACCTCAGGCATCATATCAGAGCGCTGTGGTTGTCACGGCATTCATCGACAAAAGAATGTCGTGCGAGAATAAAATCGGGCAATTGATTGAAGTGCATCCCTCTGCGAATATCTTCTGTGATTAAAATAACTTTGTCAAAAATAGAAGCTCAAATATCAAAGATGGTCAACGAATCCTAATGACGTGCATATCAAAGAACCCCACACCATCTTTTTAGACAGTGGGTTAATTAATCATGCTGGGATGAACCAACTCTTGGGGCAATATCATGTGTTGCCTTTCTTCAGCATCTCCGTCAAACACACTATTCTTCCAACAAATGCACTCACACACACACAAACAAACTTCAACTTTGACCTTCTCGTCAGGAAAATGTGTATACTGTAAATAAGAAAAGAAAAAAATAATTAAAAAAAAGAAAAAGGAGACAAGAAACAAAATAGTAGGAAAGGAGGTTGCACACCCTGTCTCACCCATCACCAGGCGCTATTAATAAAAAAAGAGGAGAGTTAGAATGGTAGACCATATGTGACAAAAGAAAGCTTTTATAAAGGGAGAAAAATATACGTGGTTGAATAAGGCAGCTCCAGCCCCAAAAAGCTAGAATCTCCTGGCAGATCAGATCTGGTATTCTTTCCTGGATTGCGGAGGCAGACAAAACTCCATTCCCATGCTCTGTCAATCGTTGGCCCCATCGTCTCCACCCTCCCAGGCCAACGTCGGACTGGAGCCGAGCGGAGCCGAGCCGAAACCATAGCCAATCCAAGCCCGCACCCATCCCATTTAAAAACAAAAAAACAAACACTTACACGTAGCCTTGCAACTGTTCTGTGCAACTGCAGACTAGATTCTCTGGGGAAGCGTAGTAAATTCCCTAGATTATCGTTGGGTGGCAAATCTGGCACTGAATGAAATTCACCGCAGCCTGGTCTCCCGCAAGCGAGACACGTCGTTGGAGTGAACTCTTCAAAAACATACTATTCAAAAAAGATACAAATTTGACATGAATAAATGAAGTAATGAGTGACTGAATTCGCCACTAATAGTACAAGATTCAGAAGCATCATGGGTGGAGGTTTTCAGATTTTATCTGTAACTTTGGTTTTTTTTCTCTTTTTTTTCTTCTTTTGCAATATTTACAGGAGCTATTTAGGTTGGGAAGTTTTATTCATATTGTATACATCTACTACCATTGAGTACAGGTTCTAGTTTTTTTTTAAAAAAGAAAACGATTACTTGGTTTCAACCATAGCTGTATAATGGAAATATAGGTCACTCTTTAATACGTTCAATGATGACTTAGGAATACTGAGTCTTGTAAAGGTAGCCAGTTTTGTTGAATAAATAAATCTCACAATGTGGGAATTTACACTAATAATATCGTTAATATTTTGATACTTTTCAATTGTACATTCAAGTAACATATATATATATATATATATATATATATTTGCGTTGATGATATTTTCATTATTATATAATATTTTTTATTTAATTAAAATTTCAGTATCTCGTCAATTAGATTCAAAAATAAAATAAAATAAAACTTTATTTTAAGTGTCATCTTTTTACCTTTCTACACAAGCCATTCATATGTCCTGTTGGTGCGCCAATGCAATTACTGGTGGTTATAAATAGTTTTTGTATAGAATCTTGACTAACTAGTACAAATTTTGAATATTTTCGAAATTTTATTATTCATCTTTTGAAAGCAATCTTAGAAATTTTCCATTACAATTTTTTTAGAAACTTCGGTCAGATGAAAACATTTTTTACGTTTTCAACTGGTTTTTTATGTTTTTGAGAAGACTTTGATGAGAAAAACCACAGTGTTTGTAGTTATTTATGTTTTTGTTCAAACCGAAAAAATAGAATAATGATAATAAAAAAACAGTCATGTTATTGCAACAAACGGCAGTATGACTTTCCTATTTTCTAATCAATTTTTGGGGGAGATTTTGTTGCTTTTTTCTTGTTAAAACTTACTCAAGCGTCCATAATTATTTGCTCACACATCCAAAATAAGGATTATTACAATTTTATTGATTTACGATTTAATTTATTTTTAATTATACAGCAATTGAAGTAAAGAAAATAAGAAAGATTCAATCTTATATTCTACACCACCAACATAGGGCAAGATGTGCTTGTCACTCTAAGATTCTCCTCTTTCATGTGATCCTATGATGTTCTCAAAAAAAAAAATAAATAAATAAAAGAAGAAAAAGAAAAAAGTGCACAACACCTTGTGAAAACTTTCTTTGGATTTGAACTCAATAGTGAGTTTGAATTTAATTTTTTAATCCCCAATATTGAAGTCCACTAAAAGTTGCAAAAAAAAATCTAGAAAAAAAGTAGTGAAAAAGGAAGAAAAAAGGCTCC
Organism: Physcomitrium patens; assembly: GCF_059467195.1. Lineage (NCBI taxonomy): Eukaryota > Viridiplantae > Streptophyta > Bryopsida > Funariales > Funariaceae > Physcomitrium > Physcomitrium patens. The sequence continues at coordinate 11,287,693 of NC_143415.1, read as the reverse complement.
GGTCATCTCATTCATTCATCCCTTCACGCAGTGAATTCAAAGCAGTCACGACAGCGAACAGATGCAAACACACATTCATCCATGAAATATATCCATGCAGACGAAAACACATTCATCCATGCATGGGACGATGGGTGGTGCGGGCGGGGCTGGCAAATCCGATCGGAATCCGGCCACAATCATTTTGAGCTCCCCCCCCCGCGCCCGCTCCAGACCTACTATTTGACCACTATTGGGAACTTAGGGAACGGGAGCGGAACCCAGAACAAGAGAGACAGGATGGGAATGTGGTCAGGGGAACAGGAAGAACCGTCAACAGACAGACACGGAGACAGGGAGCTAACGCGGGTAAAGGGGGTTGCTACTCCTCCTCCTCCTCCGCTCCGCCCGTTTCGAGTCCCGCGACTTGACGTCGCTGCGCGAATTAGTTGCTATCTCCATTGCGCTCCCCGCATTGCTGCTGCTGCTGCCATCGCTAGGCTCCACTCTACTCAATCACTTACTCGCTGCGTTGCATGATCACAGTCAGGTTGGTTTCCATTTCTGGCGATGCTCTCGGGTCTTGGGGGGGAGGGTTTCCCGGTTTCGGTGCGGTATTTGAGCGCTGCAAGCGCAGCTGATGAGATGAGGTGTCAAGTTTTTGGGCGAGAATGAGGGAGTACGATATCAGTCGTGGCGCTGCTGCATGCAGCGAGGGGTTCGTTTTTTGTGGTTTACAGTAAGGAGAAGATTTTCAGTCTCGGGGTTCAGGGATTGGAGATTGGATTTTGGCGGGTTGGTTGTGATGGAGCTGAGTTTTGGGTTGAATGTGTTGTCTGGTGGTGGGTGAGAGTTGCGGAGGCGGAGTTTTGGGACGCGAGATTTGGATGCTTTTTGCGGATAGGATTTGTGACTGGAGAAGGGTTGCTTCATGATATTTTGTGTGTGTGTGGGTTGTGTGAGTGAGTGAGGTGGGATTCGTGTCAGCGCTTCCTGGTGCTGTCCGTTGTGTGTTTAATGTCGACTGGGCAGTGGGGTGTGTGTCGAGTGGTTAAGAGGTTGTTTGAAATGGGAGATTGGATAGAAAGCGAGGGGGTCCAGAAGGTTGAGTTGACAACTGTTGATACGCCAGCTTTTATGACTTGATTCTATCTGGAACACACAGTTCGGCGGTTGTTTACAGTGTGTGAAGTTAGGTGTGCGACCGAGTGAGGCAGGAGAATCGCCCAAAGGTTGTGCTGGAGGGGGAGGCTTCATGGTGGGTATATAGTTGAAAGTTCAGTGGATCTGTCCTTGAATTGTCTCACACAAGCTGCTGTTCTCAGAATCCTATCCTGCATGAGGAGGAGACTTGCTGTAGTGCTCGGACTATCCACAGGCTACGATTTCAGCAGCCCTTCTCCACTTGAACCAAGAGCCATTCCAATATGTCTGGAAATGAAGAATCTGAAGTAGTGCAACATGAGCAGCAGAAATCGTGTTCCGGGGAATATGGATTGATTTGGATTGGTGTGTCATTAGTCCTAGGTTTCAGGGAGCTTACAATTTCGTGACGCTGCCGTGGCTTATCAGAGATTTCTTTAATTATCCGAAGGTGGCCGCCCACAGGCAGGTCATGATCGATTACTGTATAATCGTCAGTGCTACGACCATTGTTTCTAGTTCTATCGCGGCTTTTGGCCTATGTAGCACTCTTCTGGTATCGGCAGATTGTCCATTGAGTTTCACCATGTCGCTGTCGGGGTGTACATTATGGCCAATACATCGACAATCCTTATAATTGTTTTGTTTTGTTTTGTTTTTTTTTTTTTTTGACTTCGTGCCTGTGAAAATCTCTAAGTTATTCTATGCGTTAGGTGTTGATGATACTTATACTTTTTTTTTTTTTTTTTTTTTTTTTTTTTTTGACAAGGATGTGGTTGTGCTTGTAGGTGCACTTCAATAATGCCCAACCTTTCATGCAATTGGCGGAAGGTTTTTCGTGATTCTTTGTTCGAAGTAGCAACAGTAAGATTGGATCTCGGAGTGTGATCCTCTTGCAAATTGAACCTGAAGGGTAAGTTGAAGGAGTGCAATTTTGCCATTCAGAACTGACTGAATCCGTTAAGCTCTTGGGAGCGGACACACTAGCCGAGAATGAAGCAGACAAGCATTTCCCAGAAGTTCGAGGCACGGAAGTGCGCTAGCCGTTCCAATCGCTAACTGGAGCTCTTAAATTGGGCTCGATGAGTGTCGTATTGCTGTAAGTCAATGACCGAAAAAATCGGCTACATTGCCTTCGAACTTATAGTCTTCTTGAAGGTGTTCTTGGCTGATTGTATTCCTTGAAACGAAGCCCATGCGATTGTTGAAGAAGTTCGAGGCATAATTATTCAAGTACAAACGTGAAGGGCACAGTACAGGATATCAAATTCTAGGACAGTGCAGAGGAAGTGTGGAGACGGTGACGTGGAGTTATTAAGGAGAGGGAAGCCACTCCTATAGTGCTTGTACGAATTTCTCTAAAATGGAAACAGAATGGAGAGAGTAGAAGTTGTGAGATGTTTCTGATCGAACAGCGCAGAATTTGCTTACACATCCAGGCACATTCGCAACTAAATAGTAATAAGAAGTTGAAGGTTCCTGCAGCTGGATTGAGGAGGTACACAGAAGGGTGTGAGGGGGGTGGCTGATTAGATTCATTCAGTGACATTCCTGTAAGGCTTTTATTAGTTAACTCCAGGTTTCATCCAGAGCGAGATATAGGGGAAGAACTTCGCTGAGCTTAAGCTGCAATGCTGGGCCTCGCACCCAATAATACAGGAGAATCGACCTCCCCCATTCAGCGCTTAGAGAAGACCATAGAGCGGTCGCCGGATTCAACTCCGGACTCTCTGGACCTGCCTCAGTCGGTGTTGCAAATTGTCGCCACATCCCTCCAGTGTGACCTCCTCGTAGCGGGAGTGCTTACGAATTCGGCACGTCTGGCAGAGACTGTTCTATGCGTTCCTAAGGGACGCATAACTGCTCCTGTTCGGCTTTCGAAAGGGATAATTGCAGCAGCTGCCTCTTGTAAGGTGTGTTTCTCCAGCCCCCCTCCCAGTTGATTAGGTTCAGCATTTTGTGTTGGATGATATTAAGGAATTTAATAGCGTAGGAAAATTGTAGCATTGTACAGACTAGCCTACGTTCTTCCTGCATGTTTGCATTTCTCGTTAGAGTCATTCGTTATGTCTATATGTTTTCAGGTTGTGAGAACAGAGGGATTAGTTCTTCCTGGTGTGTTCAAAGCTGTTCTAGGAGCACAACCTGAGCGATTTCTCGGCACTTGCTTCAATGCTGAAGGGTATGTAACCCGGGACTGTTTTCTCCTAACCACTGTCCTTTCAACAGTTTCAGGTTTGAATATGTCAGTTCTCACATCCTCTCAAGCTGCTTCACCGAAATCTCTCAATTATTTGTTAATTGAATTGTCTATTTGTTTTTGTGAAAGCGTTACAGGTACGAGGGGATCTGCTATGCTGTTTGGGTGGATCCCTCCAAAGTATCGGACGTTGCTCCAGACGTCATGGCAGAGGCAGGGTATTCCCTGCCACTCCTACTTGCGAACCGGGTCCGAGCTCAGTGTTGTGATCGGATGGGCCGGAAATTTGATGAGATCATGAATCGATCACCTCAGGTAATCAGAACCTCGCTTGGAAGTCATCAGTGAGGAATCAAAACGTGGAATCTAGTGAGTTCTTATCGTATAAATCTCATCAGGGTATGATGGGATATCTGTATTTTTGCGCCGCTGTTTGATGTTGTTCGATTAACTTCTGGTAAAATTTCTGTGCCACCATTTGAGCTTTTTCTGAAAGCTGAGAGTAGTGTGCATCAGGTGTACTCAATAGTGAAACTGCATATCTGCCTGTAGGCCGTGGTGTTTGTAGACGATGGTAGAGCTCCATGTCTTATCAACTCAACAGCAGCGAAGTTACTCGGGCTTCCGCATGCTGGAGAAACGAATCCGATGGAAGTTGCTGTGGGTCTGCGAAGGTTGGCTGATCGCAACGAAACTCGGTCGAATGCATACAGGTGAGCTTAAAACAAATTCTAAAGATGGGCGTTTTGATGGAGATCTATTCAGTTCCTTGCAGATGCATTTCCTCATCTGCATGCTCTTCAACAGGTGTAACTTGGATTGTGTGTTTACGAGCACAGTGAGACATTTAGGAAGGGTAGAGTGGCACCAGTGGGGCTGCTCACAGTAATTGTCCTTTTAGTCAACCCGAACTAAAACAGCAAGATTTCTACGTTGGAGTGTTTCGTCAGGTGCTTCAGTAAATTGGCTGGTAATCCTCATCTAGCGCATGAATGGGAATGGGAATTGAAGGATCCGCGCTCGGTTCTTCGAGTTCGGTCGTATCCAGTGAGCAACGTTGCGACACGTGGTCGTGTTTGGTTGTTCGATGACATTACCAAACAGCAGGATGCAAAAGATGCAGTTGAGGCAGTTGACCTGGCTAAATCTCAGTTCTTAGCCATGATGAGCCATGAGCTTAGGACTCCAATGACTGGTATGAAAAAAGTGGTATTTGATGTATTCTGTACACGGTAATACCAGATGCGTTGTTTTCGGACGTTGCTTGGGTACTCTTGTCAGTTCAGTTTTTGAACGCCAAGTCCGTGATGGTACTTTCATGCGTGCTCTATAGGAGCAGCTGTGGACATTCTTCGTTGAATCTCCCGCTGAAATTTGTCCTGGGGTTCGCTCTGTGGCAGGTGTTCTGGGCATGTTGGACTTACTTCGCCTGACTCCTTTAACGCCCGAACAAGCCGGATTTGTACGTGTCATGCAAGGCTCTGCTGAGGGCTTGATGCAAGTCTTGAATGAAATTTTGGACTTTTCAAGAATACAATCTGGACATCTTTCGTTGAATGTGGTTGATTTTCACATTGGAGAGCTCTTGGATCAGGTACGTAATCCTGAGTAGGAAATGATGCGTGTTTCACTTCGGCTAGACCTGGAGTGGTCATCAACAATTTTATGGCTCTTTTTTTTGTTTTTTGTTTTTTTTTTTTATATATATATATATATATTAGCAATGACTCGTACGATTCTTTGAACTTCCGTGGTTTATAGCTTAACTCAACTTTTTTTATAATTATAGATTCTTCCCAAATCAAACAGTTTCGTCCTACAAAGGACGGGTGCTTTGGCAATGTAAAAGATAGTCTGGCTTTTGTAAATATTTGGAAATGTTTCTGGTTCATCATGGCCTAGGGAGCTTTAAGTTGAAATTATGCAAGCTTTTGAAACAGATTTTTTAACTGCGGCGTTTTCTCTCCTAACCCCTACCATAATGTCTATTCGAAGTAGTAATAATTTTTGTTAGTCGAATAATTTCACTTGCACACAGTAATGAGAATACTGTGAAATCCTTTTATTATTAACTAACCCATGTTCTCATACTTGTGCTAGAGTAGCAAGTTTCTGATGTTCTTAAAGTTTCTACTATTGCCTCATGGTTAGGTTTCAGCGCTATTTCAAGGTCGTCTGAATGAAAAAAGATTACCCTTACATGTGATCAAACCTATTGCTGACGACATGGTAGTCAATGGTGATGTCAATCGATTGCGTCAGGTATGAACTCTTTATTTCGGTTACCAGCCAATCAGCTTTGTATAGCTGCTGAACAGTTGAGGAAGTATTTGAGCGATCTTCTAAGGTGAACTTGTTGTGCAAGGAAATATGCTCAAGATTGTTATGCCATGATATCAATGTCGTAACTACTCGATACGTGTATGGCCATCAGGTCTTATCTAATTTGGTGAGTAATGCCATAAAATTTACTGAGCATGGAAGCATCAGGGTAACGTGGCAGAGGACTCAAAAATGTAATCATTCTACACCAGTTGCCAAGGTCATCGGCATAACGGGAGGAACAGAGAGCCAAGGCCATAGGGTGTGTCTTTTTGAGCACCTGTACTATCAAGACGTGTTATCTCTGAGCCTGTAAATGCCTGTTATCTTCTTTATTTTGGTTATGTTTCGATAGTAATTAGGAAAAGTGCTGTGCACTGCCATGATTTGTACTTGGATAAAGTACATGTAAGTGCTACATAAAAGCTCATGAAATTATGTTATTCAGGTTTCCTTTAGCGGAGGCAAGGAGGAGACTTCAGTCTCGAAAGATCCTCCTCACTTGTCCGGTGAAATGCGTTATAATAATCATCGCGCTACCAAGGCGTCAACCGTAGCTGACAGACTGCGATTTGTGTTATCCGAGAGTCCGTTCAATGTTACTAATCAAGGTCAGAACGGCTTTGTGGATTTGATGGACACAAGTGGTACTTGTAGTATGGACGAAGGCTTAGATGGTGAAGAAGGAGGTCTTTCATCTTCCCCTGATGAGGACAATACTACTACCTCTACCAACTCGGACTCACAAGTGTGGTTCGAGGTTCGAGTTACAGATACGGGAATAGGCCTCACTCTAGAGCAACAATCCAGACTCTTTCAATCTTTCTCTCAAGGAGACAGCAGCGCAACAAGAAAATTTGGTGGTACAGGTCTGGGCTTGGCAATTTCGAAAGGTCTTGTAGAAGTCATGGGCGGTAGAATATGGGTAGAGAGTGATTTCGGCAAAGGAAGTACTTTCGCGTTTTGTGTTCCATTACGAGCTGCTACGAATCTCGCCAGTTTTCTTCCAAACTCCGAAAATTCATCCTCACCACGAGCAGCCTCTGTAAAATTCAGACGCAAAGAGAGATCACTTCAAGTTTTGGTAGCTGAGGACAATTTAGTGAATCAGTTACTAATAACAAAGTTGCTGAAACATCATGGTCACGAGGTGATGGTCGAGACTTCTCTTAGAATCGCTTGCTTATTTTGATTTCTCTGACTTCTTGTTCTTAGTTTGGAGTGGCTCTAATTCTTTTTTGGCCAAAGCAATTGCGTCAGAGAAAGTCCTGTTTTATATTGCGGAATTTCATTTAATTTTTCTGCGCAGGTTGAGACAGTAGGGAATGGACAACTGGCAGTTGAAGCTGTACAAACGGGAAATCATGACCTGATTCTTATGGACCTACAGATGCCTGTACTGGACGGCCTTAGTGCAACCAAAGCAATTCGTGCTCTTGGTGGTCGTGGACAAGATGTTCCCATATACGCACTGACAGCTGAGGCGCTGACTAAGAGCCATGGATCTCTTGATGCTATGGGCTTAGACGGGTACTTGACCAAGCCCATCAACTGGGAATCTCTTTCGCAAGTGATTGAGAACGTCGTGAGAGGGAAGCGTCGATCGCCGTAAGCATTGACATTTCATGAGTTTCTCTATGATCTGTGCTGGCTGTGAACAATCCTCATGGTGTTATGTACCATAACCACGAGCTTAAAATTTAACATAAGATCTGTAATCTACCTACGACTACATTCTGTAAAATTAGGCTGTAGCACTGTGATCCTACTCTGTCTTGTCCTGATAAGACCTCATGGTGAGCAGAGGAGAAGATTAGACCAATTTGGTTCCGGCTGAATCTGGTTGTTCTCATTTCAGTCCAGCCAATAGCAGCATCCATACCGCTTTTCCGACATCTGCGACCATCTTTGTGATTTCAAAGGATCTGCAGAGAATGTGTGAATTGAAGGCTGCGGGACTGTTAAGCTAGGGGGCTGGGCAGCTTTGAATGAATATATCAGAACAGACACATAGATTCCGTAGTATAAATGACATCCAATGAGTATGTTTGACTTAGGATAGATTAATTTCCTCATCGTGTAAATTTTCTCACATTGAAAGTACATACAAGACTGTTTGGTAATCACCGAATTGGTGATTGAAAGGTTTGGTTGTGCAACGATGGTATTTGCAACTATGTTTAGATGAACTCATTGGAACAAAATGGGTTTCTCTTACTTTCATTCCTCTTGCCTGACGAGTCTAGAAGTGGTAAAAACATGGGGAAAATGGTGTTACCGAATAGAATAGACCCAAAGCTACATGGATAACGCCTCCTTTTTACTGTGGACTCTGGGAGTTGAGTCTACCAGTGCCGGAACTGTACACGGTAGTCACTCACTCAGCCAGAATTGGTGCAGCTCTTAGCCCTTCTGTTTACGGCTTCGTCCTGGTTGTCACTACTTGGTTGAATCTGCCCCCATTTCATTAGGCGGGAACTAAGGAGTTGCTCCTCAGTTCCCGCGTAATCCTCAGTTGCCTCAACACCACTTAAAGTTCGAAGTATGTATTTTGTGGACTCGATACACATTGGTTTTGAATTCTTTTTTGTTGTGTTTACAGGCGAGTGGTTTTATATTCATAAGTGGAGACGTGCTCTTCGGTGAAATTGCACGCTTTGATTGTGGACTTAAATACCTAGTGTATGATATCGCATTAAGTGGACTAAGAAGCTGTGGAGGAAAAGACCACATTCACATTTACAATTGCTCTGGCACTAGGTGGCTGGCTTATGCCCCAAACCATGCGCATCGAAAATCACGTTGTGCTACCGATTACTGCGTCTATGATAATATATTCCTATATCTAACCTTGCCAAGTCTTACAATCTTTGTACTTAACAATGTCTAACGTTGACAGCTGGAACTGCCTAGTATGCAGTCAATGGTTTGCGGGGGAAGTTTAGAGTTTGTAATTATCCTTGGATTGAAGAGCCACTTCTACCCCTTCCATGCACGATATGCAAGATTTGCATCAGTTGAGATTGACCATGTTGGGATGTCAACCCAGTTACTGTAAATGCAAACGTGCGGTACACATACAGAAATCCAGTGTTGGACAAGACTGTTCTACTCTCTGAACTGCAGCCAGGATATTTCAAATCGCAGGCTATGAGAAGGCATGTGAGGAATCACTGCACGTTAGGGTCGGAGTTGCCTAAGTATCGTTTTGGCAATCACCTTCATTGACATTTTTACTGGTAATTCTCATCAATCAACGCTCCATGTTTGCTTTCTTCCTCTTTCGTCAGAGAGTTTAATTAATTGTCCGTTTTGTTTGGGACTGATTGGTTGCTTTGAAGTCAGGAGAATTACACAGCTAGAGTCTTGTTGGTTTGTTTGAGCGTTCCAGTTTTTGTTGGGGCCCTGCTGATGCTGCTTGTTATGGGAGCTGCAAGGGTGTTGAAGAGGATGTCGAGATACTTGCAACCTCTCTTAAATATCTGGCCTCACGGGATGGATCTCTCCTCTAAAATTCAGATTTGGGGTCTCTCTTGGCATCTCTGTGAAGGCACTTACGCATCTCTACTGTTGATGCCTTTCCCGGGAAATGTATGATAGCAATGGACAGATTTGTATAATAATCTGATGGTTTGATAAAACTCGATTGTATGCATGTTTATCACTCTGACAATGTCCTTACAATTGTTTTGTATGGTTCTGAGAAGCACATTTTGAAGCAACTCTCATCCGCCTCACTGTTTTTGTTTAACTGTTGTGATTTCTACTAACGTAATAGTTACGTATATTGATACCACGAGGAACTGGTTTTTCATTTCCTACCTTCGAATATTGAATAACACACCTATTTGTTTTATGCACTGGTTTACGCTCCTAAAACATTGTCACCTACCCTGACACTCTTATTCTGTCTATCATATCGCATTGTCCCTTGTGAGATCAGGATTTTGATGTGCAAGAAGTTTGAAAGCTGCCATAAAAACATCTTGTGCGAGGGATCTGAAGTGCATGACTCAATTATTCTGCTTCATGTATACAAGCTTCCCATTGTCGAGTATCACTTCAGCAGATTGTTCATATATACTATTATTTGAAAAGTAAAGAGATAGACATTATAATATTTCTTGTTACATCATGATAATGGTGGAGAACATATATATTTATTTGATCATTTTTAATAAAAGGAAAACTACAAGAGTGGCTACCTTAACTGTAATTCGATTCTACAAATATGAGAATGATCTCGTTGGTTTTTTTTGTTTTTCTTTTTTCTATTTTGTTTCAATTTATAAGAAAAACTGACATGAACATTTATGGTTCTTGATCCAAATTTTCTTATTTGCTACTGTTTTTGGGGGTTTTCCTTGATAGTGGCAGATTGGCAGTAGACTTTTTGGGCTATTTGGCTGTCAAACAGTACATGGTAAGATTTAAAATGTTGGTATCTTGTCTATCTGAAATATACTTGTGATTCCTTGCTTATCATGCTTTGTTCCAATGAAAATGTTTTATGAAACCTCAGAAAACTGTAGAGATTCTGATCCCTATTTTTAGTATTTAATTAGAATTAGAATAAATAGAAAAAATATTTTATTTCTTTTACTTAAAACTTGAGCAAGCTAGTTTCCAACTTAATAGCTTTTATTAGAATAAAAATATTAATCAGTCAAATCATTACATATAATCAGTATTATAACAATTACTTAAGTTGGAATAATCAGTATAATATAATCAGTATTATAAAAATTACCTAACAATTATAACAATCACATATTTTTTTAAATAGTATAAAAATACAAAACCACCCAATATTCTCAATTCTACACAATTATATTCCTTATATTGATTAGTCACCAAATCAAATCACAAAAATAGAAGCACTAATATAAGTTTGAAATTAAAAATAAAAGAAATCAGAAAGAATGACTATTTTTAAATTTATATATATATATATATATATATATAAAATAAAGAAGAGAGATGAATACAAAAAAAAGAGAATAAGAATCTAGGATAGATTAAAATTTAAGAATCAATTTAATAACGATCAAATATACTATTTAATGATAAATTGTAAGAGATTTAAAAAACTTGAGAAGATGATATTTAAGTTGTATTATTAAAAAAAATATATTTTTTTTGCCTGAAAGCTTCTATTTCAAAGTTGGTATATAATAGTTACTATAGTTGTTAATAAATATAATAATATTTAATTGGTAGAGATGAGATTCATATATCTTTTTAAATTACATAATATTAATTATATGATATATAGTATGCAATAAAATCATTTGTATGTGAACAAAGTTTTTTTTTTTTTTTTTTTTTTTTTTAAGATAATTATACTCTATAATTTTTTGATATTTTATTCATACTTGACTACATAAACTACTATCACAAATATTTTATTTTTATAAATCTATAAAAAAATTAATTTGTTTTTACATTTATTTGAATTTCAACTTGACTAATATATATGAAATAGTATTAAAGACAAGAAATTTATGGATGTAATAAAATAAAATAAGATATATATCAAAGAAAAATGATAAAAGAAATGAAAAAGATGTACATTCAAGAAAGAAATAGAATGGCTATTGCCAAAGACAAAAAGATTATAGATTCATGAAACTAATCTAAAAGCTAGAAAGGCATTTACAAGAGTGAGGAAGACCTCACTATTGCTTCTATATATACTATCTAAATACAGAGCTAAGTACAATGTTCTATAGATCATTTAATATATATCCAACATGTATTTAACTTATAAGGCATGTTTCCAATATGTGTGCTATATGATCAATTTGTACAATAAGTGGCTAATTCATAAACAAATAGTCAATATGTGTAATATATGACAAACTTGTTAGACAAGTTTTTAATCTACAAATCATTTATAAATACTTGTAAAGATAAATCTACATCTATAAATCTTCTTTATAGGATATTATAAATTTATCTATTTTAAATTATTTCCATTCAATTTTTTAATCTCAATAATTATTAATATGAATATATTTGTAATATTAAATCTTATCTTTCTTTTCTAAGGACAAGTTCTATAAGAATCAATAATCACATGTTAAATAAGTTTAAGATGTTACAAATTATATTTGATATATTTTTTGATTTTTGTTTGTTTTTAAGATAGTTGGTAGATTCTTTCAATTATTAATAGTATTTTATACTAGGACAAGAAGACCACTTTTTTCTTTGATCATTATTAAAATCTTAATGAATTTTGTCAAATAAAATATTTAAAATATTATTGGAAATAAATCCAACTTCTAAAAATATTACAAAATATCAAGAATTTCTTCTAATATCTTGATATTAAACACATTCTATTTTGCTAATTTTTCAAAAAAGAAGATGTTGTTCTTGAAGATCTTTATTTCTATTATGTTGTCTTGAAGATTGTGGCAATTTCAATGCCTTGTTCAATACCTTAGCAAATAAAAGTTGTTGAATTGAATCTATTGGTTATTGAATCTTTATATCCTCAATGTCACAAATACAAAGAAATCACAAACAAAGATAAAAGATAGAATATAATTTTTATTGAGCTTACTTTATTTTATAGCAAAATATTTTTTTACTATTCATCTTGATTTTGATGGATGTTGTTAATAAAAAGCATCAATCTTCTCTATCACATTTGTAAGATTCATACATAGCTTCCATGTATATTTATTAATATCTTATTTGTTGTTGTATAACATATTATCTTGTTTAAGAATGCATTGGATTCTTAACTGAGGAAGATAATTTGTATTTTGTAACAAACAAAGAATCTTACAATCATAATAAAATCTTCAACAAACTATAATAGATTTTATCAATCCTAAATTACATTCTAAAAAAACTTTAAAAAATCATTAAGAATATTAAAAAAATCCTAAAAAACCTTAAAGTTTTTATAAAGAAATCATAATAAAAACCTAAAGAATCCTTAAAAATATCTTAGAAATAAAATCTTATTTTTTATAAAAAACTTTAAAAATTCTAGATTAAAATCCTAAAGAAATTATAAAGAAATCCTAAAGAATTTTAAAGTAAAACTTAATCAAATCTTAAAAAAATTCTAATAAATTGTAATGAAATTGAAAAGATATTCTAATTAAACCTTAAATAAATCTTAACCAGATCCTAGCAAATCACAATAAAATCTTATAGAAATTTTGAAACTTTAATTATTATTGAAAAAAATATTGATTTTACTTTGAAATTTTTACACATTGCAATCTATTGGTTAACATCAAGTACAAGAAGTTTAAAAAGAATCTAAGTTATTGATTTTAAAAAAAAGATTGTGAGCTTGTACTTAATTTTTTTAAAAATTACCTTCAAAATTTATAATTTTTTTCAAATTGAATTAACTATTAGCTCATAAAATTATTCTTAATAAAAAAATACACATGATCAAAGAAATTCTCATTGATCTTTAAAATCCAAATTTTGATATTTTAACCTAATCAATTTTAATAACCTTTAATCTAATTATTTCATTTATTTTAAAATTACTAAAAAAATATAAAAAATATATTTAAAAGTTAAATTTTTTTATATAATATTCACAAAATTTTAAACTAATTATTTATTTATTTATTTCTCAAAAATTTAAATCACTTAAAACACATTCAACTTTGAAAAGCCCTCAAAAACTTAATCCAAATCATCCAAAATCAACATTCAAATGAATCTTACAAATTTTTCTATATGAACTTCTTTTACAATCAACAAAAAAATTCCAAAATTGCTATAAGCAGGCAGTTTTGTACCTCAAGGTCTAGTTTTGATCTTATTTCACAACTAGTCGTCTTTGAATATCAATTTCTAGTTTTTAAAGGTAATTTTTGATAAAAAATACTCTTAATTTTTTTAAAGTTATATGTATTATTTTTTTTAATCTCCTTTGTTTTGACTTATTTATGATCTTACAAAGTAAGTAGAAGCTTTTTTACTAAGAGTTATTATTAATAATTAATGTGTTTATTATCATCTTAACTATGTCTTTTTAAAATAAAATTTATGTTTTTTTCTTTCACCTTATAGTCATGTTTCTCTTCAATGCTTGATTTTTTTTTTTTTTTTTTTTTTTTTTTTTTTTTTTTTGTATATTAGTTTATGGATAGAAGACTTGAAATAATTTTATATATATTCTTAATATTTTAAAAATATTTTTTCTAAAAATTATATAAAAATTGAATTTTTATAACTCATATAATATTTTTTGGCAATCTATGATGGCAATAAAAATTATTAAGAAGAAGTTTAATTATATCTTTACTTGTAATAGGTTTTTTACATAGTACAAATTGTGCCATCTTAGTAATACAATCTACTATCATAAATATAGAATCATAAGAATTTAAAATTAATAATCTATAATAGAATCTATAAAAATAGATGACCATAATAATTTTAGTATATATAATAATTGAAGAAGCTCAAAATATTTTTGATTTTTTTTTAATCTTGAAAAAATATTATATGATTATAAAAATAATTTAATTACTTTATACATTTGAGGCCACCAAAAACTCAATAGATTAATTCTAAGGTCTTGTTGTATCCAAAATATCTTGCATTTTTTTTTTTTTTTTTTTTTTTTTTTTGTGTGTAAGATAAGAATGTCTAAAAAATTAATTTGTCAAATTTTATTATTTTTTTGACCAATGAATAATATTAGATATAAATCATGACAAAGATATGTTCTGACAAGCTTAATAATAATTCAAAATTCGTATTGACATAAAATATTTATTTTTTTTAAATATGTATAAATAATTAATAAATTAAAAGTTTCTTTTAGATAATTGCGCCATTTTTGAAATGAATCCAAAATTATAAAAATTTCTTTGTTGTAAATCTTGTAATTAATCTTGACTGCTAAAACATTTCTTAAATAAAAGCTATAAAGTGAGGTTTTTTATATACTCCCATTTGTGACAACACCACATCTAAAGCAAAGTTCAATGCATCTAATTTCATAAAATATGCCTTAAAAAAAATGAAATGTTATAGCTTCTAATGTTGCTTTAACTTTTTAATTTTGTCTTTTTAAGTAAAACATATAAGTAGTGTTACAACTTGAGAAAGTTTTTTTGATAAAAATTAGATAGTAAAAAAAAATTTCAAAAAATATTGGGCATCTTTAGGTGCTATAAAAACTTAGAAATGCAAGAATATACAGTAAGATGGAAAAATGTATATTTTATACAACTCAAGTTGATTTTTTTTTTTTAATATATCATTTCAAAGAATATAGATTTATACAAAAAAAAAGATATTGTTACATTAAATAGAAACTCTATGATTGAAATTTACTTAGAATAAATATACATATTTTTTTTTAATAATCTTAAAATATTAAAAAAATCTTTAATTTAATCTAATTTTATTATTATTATTATTATTATTTTTTGTATCATGTATGATAGAATCTTCATAATTCAACTAAAAAAATATAATTAAATATGGTACATTAGGGCTACATGAAAAATTTGTTGAAACCTACTAAGGCCTTGAATATCAACATATTTATTCTTTAATTCATAAAAAATGTTAGATTTTTATTACTAAATATATATTATATATAATATATTATATATAATATATTGTATAATATTTATTATTGAATCTATTGTAAATAACATACTATTCATACTTGATATTTTTATATTTTTATTTAGCAAAAAGAATTATGCTCCTAAATATACTACTTTATCATTGTTTATGGTTATGAGGTGCATATTGATACATGCTGAATTTCCTAATTTAAGATGTTATTAGAAGTTATAAAGCTTTATAACTTTATTATTTCAAAATGATTTAAGTATTATTTTGCTTTTGAAATCTTCTTCATTAATAAATTATAATGCTGAAGACATTATATTAAACATGTTTTTTTTTAAAGAAAGTACTATTTGTATATGTTGAAGATATGTACTTCATTTTTGTGCATAATGATAATCTTCTTTTTGTGCTAGAATTTAATGGAGTTTCTTTCAGGTTATTATTAAAGAATGGTAGTAAATTATATTACAAAAAAATTTCACATCCCATACATAACCTCTTTGAAATTTTCAATATAAATATACAATATAAAATCAAGATTATGAAATCATATAGATTGGAGACACCAACTTAATAGTAATGCATCAACTTATTCAAATGAAGTATGCAATCAATATAATTTATGATGGAGGGGCATTTACATGGTTTTCAAAATAATGTCCAATAAAATAAGAAATAGCTCTTATTAAAATATAAGAATCATTCATTAGATATATTCTTCACTATAAGAATCTTTACTTATAAAAGCCACTTCTTTGTTAAGAACTATTCATTGTTGGCATTCTTGATATTTATAGTTGTCTTTAAAAGACATAGTGGATATCTTTTCAAATAGTCTTGAAAAAAAAACCTAATATTTTATTAGAGATATTGCTACCACAATTTTGTTGTCAATTTAAATCACTAATAGAATATTCTCTTGTAAACAATATCTATCTTTATTAAAATATTTTTCTTGTCTCTTCTTCTTACTATTTGCTTTTTATTCAAGCTCTTGACTATATATATATAATAAGAGAGCAATCTACTATCCATCATTTGTTTTTATTTTTTTATGTTGCTCCAATATATTTCTTTGTCTAGCAGATGTATTTATAACTTAAACTTCTATTCTCTATTGCCTACTAAATCTTTAGTACAATGTTTTTTGAGTTTTTGAAGACATCCATTATAATTATTGGGTGGTTTAGGATTTAAGGTAGGTCCTAAGGTATTCTAAATTTAAAGCAATATTAATGCCTCCTAAACTTTTTTCCATGGTTTCAATCATCTTAGTTATAGAAAATTCTCTTTGGTTCCATTCTTGTGGTTTTTGATATAAATAAAATATCTATTCTTATTTTTTTTATTAATTATATATACTTCTATCATAGGACATAGTTCTTTTTTGAAGATTTGATTGAATAAAGTATCTAAAGTCATATATTTGGATGTAAAAAGATTTATTAAAAAATATTATAATAAGTTTTTAGCAAATTTGGACAATATTACATGAGTCATACCATAGTTCACACAAGTCATATAAATTATATATAAATATATATATATATATATATATATATTTGAATCAATCACATATAAATTTCTAATTTTTTCTAATATGGATATTATCTTGCATTAATTTAGTTTATTATTTTAAATTAAGTAGAATTTATAATTATTATTGGATCTACATAAACAAAAGATTTTTATATAGAATAATAAATAATTACTTTGGCATAACAAAGAAAAAATATTTTATAAATATTTTGCTTAGAAGAGAGTTTGATTTCTCTCACATGTAACACAATAATATCTTTCTAACAATGACTTGAGAAAGTTGATATACAACTAGAATTGAAATTATTATTTTTCTAATATGAGTTATAATTGTTGTATGCTTATTTATAATATAAGTGTTTAATGCTTACAAATGGATTTATTGGTTGCTTATATCATTGTGTTCAAAATAGCCATTTTACTTAATATGAGCTATATAGATATCTTTGCTTATTGTAAGATAAAATGGCTTCTTTGCTTAGTATGATCTATAATGACTATTATATAAGCTAATTTGATTTTGTTCACTATGAGCTTCATAATACAATCGTATTTAAGTTTTTTTTGACATAATTGATATTTGTATTTTTTCACAACAAAGTCGGTATTTTTTCAATGCAAGTGATTTTTTATCTTAATTCATTATAAACAAATACTTAAGTTAGCTTATTATAAAAAAATCACAAATCATAACTTTTTTATAAGGACATACTAATAATAAAGTTATTGATGATTTAAAGTTGAGATAATCCATGTTTAGATTTTTATTAATATTATAATTTATTATTTGAAATAAAAAGGCTTGTAAATGCAAAGCATCTTATAAATGTTGCATTTCTTTTTTTTCTTAATAATATTTTTTAATGTGAAGACTTATTCCAAGCATCCTAAATAACAAGAGTGGTAGCTTTGATAAATACATCTAATGAAGAAGTAAAAAAAGGCATCCATCATAGTGTTGAATTTAGCCTTGTCATTGAAAACAATGAATTATTCTTTAGAAATATCCATGTTGCAATTTAAATTGTAAAGTCATTATGTGAGGTTAAGGTTCCTATCAAGTCGATGTTTTCCTTCTAAACATGGTATATAAAACAAGTTATTTTTAATAGAATTTATTTTTACGACCATAATAAGATCCATTTCTAGAATGAGGCAATTGCAATTCTACATAAGAAAGAACATGTGGAAGTTTAAGCATAAAAATTGTTAAAACAAAGGCTAAATCCAAAAAAACTACCAAAGACTATTAAGGTGCTATTTGTTAAGGCACTTATGTCCATGTTTGGCAAAATATGTTGTGTAATTAATTGTACTCTTTTATGCCTCAAATCTAAAATCAAAGACATCCAAAATCAGTTTTAAAGGAACAACTTTGTGTACTTGAAGAAACATACACAACTTAATGTTCATAAGCAAATGCATTATAATACTGCAAGAAATCAGGTAGTGACATTAAAAAGTATATATATTTCTTGTATAGCTTGATCTATCATATTTAGAATATCCAAAATATTATTTTTTGTCAAAAGTTAAATGTTGAGTAAGAAATGAACATAGAATACTACAAAATTGGTGTGATACTTTGCCAAAGGTTAATAATATAAATAGTTAATATGGCTTAATAAAAGTATTTATAAGTGGAATTAGTAAAATTTATTGACTCTCATTTCCAAAGTATTCTTTTAAGAGACCTTGTGATAACTTTGATCAATGCAGTAATTGCAATAAGTTAAAGGCATTGAAAGCTATAACTACTAAAGATTTAAGAGCCTCAAAGCTATAACAAAAGTAACTTGATGAACATCTTGTTGCTCAAAGAGCCTATTGTAAGTTATATTATGTAAATCTTTATTACTCTGTAAAAAAACCATATCATGTCATTATTACTATTCATGAAAAAATAGATAATTTATAGATACTGTGTCATGAATATTTATAATTATTTATATAAAAAAATTAGGTAGAAGATAAATGTAGGTAGATTTGATAATATCTTGTAGAATAGCTTCTTAAAAGCTTTATAGATGCAAATTTGAGTTTATATGCATTTGTGGTTAATTAATATGTTAAAAACTTTGCCAACAAGTTGGCTTCATGTTGCACATGTTGGCAACTATAGAACATTCTCACATAGCCCTTAGTTAGATAGTATATATTGAAGTAAGAGTAAAGCCTTCTTCACTCTCATTAACACTTTTTGTCTTTAGTCTTATTTCAAGTGCCTCTAATTTTCTTATCTTTGGCAATAATCATTCTAGTTTAATATTTTTTTTTTATCTTTTAGTGATTGTCTATTCTTTTCAAGTGACATAAAAATATATTGATTCTTTGGTTCTTTGTAATTTATGTCTTAGACACAATGTTTCATATATATATATATATATATATATATATATAGATTTTAAAATAAATTATATATTTGTATATAATTTTTTTTATTAAGTAACAAGTATAATATTACATAGTCACAGAGATAAATATTATGCTCACTATAAATTAGATGTTTTTTTAAGTGATTTAAATTATGCCATTGGAATAGTTCTAAAGCTTTTATAGAATCTTAAATTACCACCAAAGTTATATTTCAGAAAGGTATTTTTTACTATAAATATATTTTATTATTTTCCATAGTATTAGATAGGACTATAATTTGCAAAGCCTCTTTCCTACTCAAAAATGTAATGAAACAAAATTTCTTCCATCTACTTCAAATATCCAACTTAATAATACATGCTTTGATATATATATATATATATATATATATATATATATGTGTTGGTGATAAAAGAAATTATCTTTTCACAAGACATAAAATACAAAGAAGACATTATGAAACCATTTGATAGATTAAGATATTTTTGTATGTGTGTGTTATATAGCAAAGCATTGATTATAAGAATAATGTGTTTGAAGCAAAATTTATTAGCATAAATATAAATAGTTAGAATATGGTCTTTATTTGAAAGTTATTGATGTTTATATTAGAATTTGGAATGAAATTTATTATAGACTAATTTCTAGTTTTAATAATTTTATATTACATAAAATATAAAAATCAATCAAAGTGCGGTTTTTATTTTCTACTTCATATAAATATTTATTAAGTCATATGTTTATTAACTAATTCAATTTTGATTCAAAGTAGAGTTTCATTAATATTAAAAAATAAATATTTCTCTTTTTCTCCTATTTTTTTGTTTCTGGATTTTTTTGGATTTCTATGAATCTTCTTCAAATTAAAGAAATTAATAGTTAATGTACAATACTATATAGCCAATAAAGAGTTATAAGATTTAGGAGTGTACATTGATTTGGAACATTTGCATTCTAATAGCTATTTGGAATTGTCTAAATATTTACAAGGTAAATATAACTTGATATTTTTTAAAAAAAATAGGAGGTTTGAGAGATATTTTACAGATTAATGAAATTTCTAATCCATATATTATTTGCATAGAACATGTAAAAATATTTATACCATGAATCTTGAATTGAATTAATATATGTGCCCATTATTTATACTAGTGCTAATACTTTTTTCTTACATCATGATTAATTTTTTTCTATTGTACAATTACTTTGTACTACATAATAACATCTACAGTCACAACTTTAAAAAAGAAAATTTAATGTATATAAAATATTTTCTAAACATAGTATGTAATCTGAAATTTCACAAAGTTCTAATTAATAAATATTATCTATTTTTCTATGCTTATTCAATATATTTATATATTTAATGTTGTATTTTTTAGAAACATCTATAAAATTAATTTATATAAGTAGGATGTTGCAGTAACAATTGATACAAATAGTTCTTTCTATTTGATATTTCTTATAGACACTCATTGTTCTTGTGTATATTATAAATACATAAGATTTATTTTAGTTATTGATATCTATGATAAACTTTTGTAGTCATTGTTGGATACTTCTTGAAGATGCTTGAGATTTTAAAATAATTGTTAGTAGAAATTGATTAAATTTTGCACACTTATTATTATAATATCTATTAAATATTCATGGAATTTTGGCTTAGTAGTGAATACCTATGATAGGCTTTGGCAATAATAATTAATATTGGTTTTAAATTAATTTTATGTGTAATATAATAAAATTAATAATAAATAAGTTATTATAAATATATATACACATATATAAACTAATTTGAGTGTCAAAACTTGTGTAATAGCTTGTACAAATCTACATTGTATTTATATTGGAGTAGATTTTAGCTCCACAAATTTTTCTTGTTGACACTTAAATGATGATCCAACATGTTTTCCTTTTCTTTATAGACTTTGACTTTATTCTAAACTTGTAAATTGGTTGTTGGTGATATTAATTATGAGATGGTTCTAATTGTCTATTCTGTTGTTTAATTCTTCCATATTAAGTTCAAGAGGTAGCTCTTGATGAAAAAGATATATATCTAGTAGTGGTTTGTTACATTGAATACATTATAGTGGGATGAAGCTTAAACCAATGTATGTGTTTATAAATATATTGTAACTTCTCTGTAAAATTGTGGGTGTTATTGAGCATAAACCCAATCATGTCAGATAGACCTATTTTTATCACCGCCATGATGTAAAAACATGCATTTCCAAATCACCTCAATAAAATATTGTTGCTACCAACCTCCAAGTGTGAATGGTCCATATGAACTTGGGCGTTCCATGTAGGCAAGGGGATGATAAACAGCAGGTATATTCATTGGCCATTGCTTATGGCCAGTGGAGATTCCTGATGGCTATGGCAAGAGGTCTCCCATCAAGCTGGGCTCACTTCACCAGCAGCCATGGTGGGTGACTGCCACAATGGCAGAGAGCCTCCACACTCTAGTGGAGGGGCATAGAATGGAGTTTCAGACAATCAAGAGTGATGGCATTTAAGAGACAGGTGAGCTCCAACGTGGGAACTGGTTATGCTCCTTCCCCACATAAACCTCCACCTTAGACTGAGCACACAAAAGCATATGAGGCTCTGTGGTACCCACCTCATAAATTCTTCTTCATTTTCCAAATTTGCCTCCTCCCACTCATACCCACTGTACCTATCCAACCTCCCCACCACCCCTTCGCAGACAGGCTAGACACTCACAATAATTAATAACTGGTGTTGTTGGTACCCTTTGGCTTTCTGTTGTCAAGCTTAGTTCTCCAGATCATAACATTTCTTTGGGAATCAGATGCTCCTTCTTTGTTTTTTTGGATTTAAATGCAGGTTTTCTAGAGTGTGAATTGTTTGGAGAAGGTGGTGGGGTTTGTGTAGCTTCATTCACAAATGTGGCTTTGTAGGACACATTTCTATGGAGGATTTAATGTGCATGGCACAGGTTCTGGAGAGTGGAAACACTCATCATTACAGAGGTCTATTCTAATTTTGGAAATAATTTAGGCTTTCTTTTGATCTTTCTTTTCTACTTTTCTTCTCTCTAGAGTAATGTGATGGGAATCTGAGCCACAAAAGTGGGCCAGAGGGTACATATGATTGAAGAGGCAACATTGAAGCAGGTCATTGGGAATTATCATCCCTGTTTTACATGGAAGATACACATGCTAAAGCAGCCATACTGTGAGCTTTGGTGTTTGGGAATCAGATAACCAAAGACTGGGTGGGGGTCAATTGAGAGACAAGCTCAACAGCCAGACAAAGGATTCATCAAACTCACCTGCTTGCAGGGTCACAAAACCCAGTGCCATTTGACAGGTCATGAGATGAGCCACCTCCCTTGAATTTGGTAACCCTATGGACCTCAAGGGAAACACAAAACAATAATAATACTTCAACCAAAGATGAGCACAATGAAGCTCTAAAGAGGACCATCGCTCAGGGGGGAGTATCTTCAAGAGTAATTTCAAGGCAAACATCAATGTTCTAAGTAGGATTTTTTCTCAATTGTAAGTGAAGAAAAAAAGCAGAATAACATCCAATCCACCCTGATTTTCTCAAGCGTTTATTGCAGCAAAAGAGACACTTTGGTAGAACAAAGTAATTTTAGGATAAGTGAGTGAGGTTAGGTTTGACCCAGCTTTTGTTGTGTAGTGAGAGGGAGAAATAAGTAGGCTATTCTGATCCAACAATAGCCTTGTAATTCAGGTGAGTGGTAAACAAACAAGATGAAAACATATGCGGAAGTGCTAAAGATAAGGTTGGCCCATGCCTTAATGGCACTTACTACATCAAAAGCGAGCTAAAAAGTAGAACTTGTGAAGAAGGAAGATTGCATAGAATTGAAATTGATTGCATCCACAGCAAACCTAAGTAAGTATATTGTCTTTAATTCAACTCGTGCAATACTAAGAGAGCAATTATCCAAAGGCTTAGTCAAGAGTTGTACTAGGTTTATATTGAATACTCAAATCATAGAGGTTCACTTAAATGAGGAAAAGATCAAGAAAGAAATAGACTATCTTTAAAAGTGTATAGTAACAATTTTCTTTGTAGAGTGTAAATTTGCAAACAAAGCCTTAAAAATATAGTTGAAAGGCTTTAAAATAGAAGATGGCAAAGATTTATATTTAGTTTGTGATTTAAGTCACAACTTCTTTCAAATAGTGTACATGAATGTAGCAGCTTCTCAAAAGTCACATACAAAATCTGCATCTTTTCAATAAAAAATATGCATAATTCAGCCATAAGTAGCTAGATTCAACTTGAGTTGTTTAATTGGCATAAAAATACCAACATGGATAATTCTAAAAGAATTTTTAGATGATCTAGTGAGTACTGCTAAAGAAATAGTACAAAATATCAGTATGATATTAGAGTATGATTGGAATAACAAAATCAATGGAAATCAAAAAAATTATATTGCTTTAATCAATGGCAACCAATATATGCTTACTATAAATGCCTTCAATTTGGTCACAAAAACAACAATTCAAGTGTAGATGGACTATAACAATCTATCTATCAAGTGCAATTTTTTTTTGGAAATAAAGAACTTTATTTGAGATTATTTCTTAGTATATAGCCATTGCCAATAGGCAAGAAGTAAAGATCAAGCAGAGGAAGAGATAAATACCAAATTATACCCAAAGATACAAGTGGGATCAAACTTACAAATAATTGATCATTAAATGGTACTTGAGGCCTCAATAGTACCTATTCCCTTACCTAGATATGATAAAGAGGCAAGTACTCTAAGCTAAGTTGAAATAAAAGAGGATAGAAGACAATTGCCATATTGATTTTTTTCCATGTACATAGAGAATAGTCTATAATTTCATATATTATAGAATTAGTAGATAAATATGGCTATTTGGAAGCAATACAGAAGTAATACATCACATATATTAAATCTTCTATAGAAAATTTTACAAGCAAAGAGAGGTCATTCCAACTATAAGAAGTTCTAGACAGAAGATAATAAACTGCGTAGTTAATAAGTTAGAAGAAAGAACAAAAAAAAACTTGATGAGACCAATTGTACTTAGAGAGTTGACAATAGTATTGAATGCCATGTAAAGAAGTAAGTCACCAAGACTTGATGGATTAATACTAGAATTTAACAATATTTTTTGATATCTAATTAAAATAGAATATTTAGATATACTACAAAGAATCATTAGAGAGGATCACCTCCTCAACATGATGATCAATGGGCTAATAGCCTTGTTATATGGAAGTGATTTAAGATATGATCTATCCAAATGGCAAGTAATTATTTTAATAAATATTATCTATAAGATCTTTGCTAAAGCACTGTAATTTTATCTTCAACCTATTTTTATGCAAGTCATAAGTGGAAATCAATCTACTTTTTTACCTTGATACTATATATTGGATAATTTACTATTGATTCATGAAACAATGATATGAGGGAAAAAATTGAAATAACTTCTTCTATTTCTAAAACTTGATTTTACAAAAGTTTACAATATTTTAGACTAGAATTTCTTATGTTTAGTACTTGAAAAAATAGGATTTTAAAAAAAATTCAACCATATGAAAAAATTATTATTTATCAATGCTAATACTAGTATAAAGATTAGTAGCAATTTTTTTTGAATTTTTTGAAATTGAGAAGAGAGGTCAGATAAAAGTGTCTTTCAGCACCTTATTTATTTTTGATAATAATAAAAGTGTTGAATTCTATGGTTATGATAGAAGCAAAAAATAAAAAATAAAAGAAATTCAATTATCTATGGCCAACATATAACAATCATGGCATAATATATAGATGATACTTCTTTACTAGGTATAGAAGAGAATATAGGACATACCATTTGCATTTTGAAAACATTTTATGTAGACTCATGTCTTATTCTTAATTGCAATAAGTCAAGTAGTCATTAGAAGAACAAACAAGTATTAATTTGTCTTCCATGGATAAATAAGTTGGAAATCACATGGATAGATGAAGGATTAATGAGCAAATTATTAGGAGCCTTATTTGGCCTTTTTTCAAGTCTAAAGATTATGATATATCCTTACAACAAAAAAATAAATAAAAAATTAAACCATTGGATTATAATGATAGTATTATGGATAGAAGAACAATTATCAATGATATACTATTATCTTCAATATTTTTCTTTATATCCTTATAGAATGAAAAAAAATAAAGATAAATCAAGTTAAAAGCATCTTTGGGCAATTATCTAGTAAAAAAAATAATAGAAGGGGCCTGTATAAGGTTGCTTGGTTATAACGTTACTAACCTATGCACAAAAGAAGAATTAATATTATTAACTCAATAGATGGAGTAATAGCTTTGATGGTTAAACAGATTATTAAGGCCTTGGAATCTAACAAATCTAATTTATATTTAATATTGAGGCATTATCTTAGCTAATTCTAACTATATGTGTAAGGGAGGTGACAATCAAGTTTAAAAATTTTCACTTCAAGAAAACATCAAAGTAAGAAATATTCTATGGTGTCAAATAGAATTACAACAATATAAAAAACTCTTCTCTCTTTCATCACCTACATTCTATCAGAAAGTTATAAACAATGGCTTATATGTAATGTATGGTGGCAAATACAAGATATAAGAATAGATGTTAGATTCTCTAAAAATTGAACATTACATTTATATAAAAATGATTTGAAATAATATAACGACTTGTAGAAGAACAATAGTTTTTTAAGCTTTGCAAAGATTCGTAAGAGATTTAAACTAAAAACAAAAGAAGAAAGAGTATGAGAGGCTTTGATTAATTTATTTCAAAGAAAATAGAATCAATTCACATAAAACTTGAATCCTAGTTTAAAGACAAGGAATGGGTGGGATTGTTCACCTTTAAAATTGCAAGGATTCTTATGGTGGCATGGTAAGCAGATAAAATCTATTTATCTACCATATAAAGCATAAAGTATATAATACCTTATTCCATTAATATGTATGTATTAGAAGTATAAGTATATATCTTGATGGAAATCACAAAGCCAACATAGTCATGGCAGAACAAACATAAGGAGAGAAAAGAACTACAAGAAATACCCGCATTATACATATAGAAGAAAGTGTCAAGGACATGAATCTCAAAGAAAGAAATATTCAATATACTCTTGTGGTATTGAAAAAAAATAAAAAATTATTCAAAGATAATATATTATTGAATTACAATGGCTATTGCCTAAAACAAAGAGACTACAAAGTCTTGAAATAAGACTAAAAACTAGAAATGCATTGACAAGAATAAAGAAGGCTTCACTCTTGCCTCCATATATACTATTAACTAGGAGCTATATGGCGATGTCCTTTAGGACCTCTAAAATGTGTTGACTTTGAAAGATATGTATCTTAACTTGCAAGGTAAGTTTTTTATATGTACACTACATAGTTAACTTGTTCCATAAGCTATCAATATGTGGTTAACTTGTTGACTAAGTTTCTAATCTATTAATCAACTACAAATTCATGTTCAGTCAAACCAATGTCTATGAAGCTTCTAAGAAGCTTTTTTAAAAGATATTATAAAATTAACTTACTTTTATTTATTTTTATTTATTTCTACATCATCATATAGATATTTACTAGAATACATATGTATATTTGTGATATTACCTCTCCTTCTAAAAATGAATTTTACAAGGAGCAATCTTTATATATTGAAAAAATTCAAGATGCAAAAAATTATATTTGTTACATACTTTGATCTTTATTCTCTTTGAAGATGATTGATAGGTCCTCTTAAATATCGATAGTTCTAAGATGAAAGATGAAAGTAAGGTATGGATAGGTGAAAAGACCACCATGTGTCACGGACACAAAATACAGACTTGAAATCTAACAAGAAGTTCAAGAAGAAGTAGCAGAACTAGATTAAACAGATGAGTACAAGAACAACACCAGAAAGGTGAACTAGAACTCCAAGAGATGTGTTGACGAGACTGAAGAACTCTTCAGCCTCGATCCCTATATATACTCCTACTTAGGAAGCTTCTCGAGCTACTTCTATTAATTAGGAAGCTTCTAGAAGGTTCTAGAGGCTTCCTTTCTAGAAGGTTCTAGAAACTTCTCGAGCTACTTTTATTAACTAGGAAGCTTCTAGAAAGTTCCAGGGGACTCCTTTCTAGAAGCTTCTAGAAACTTCTCTTCTAGAAGGTTCCAGAGACTTCCTTTCTAGAAGCTTCTAGAAACTTCTCTCTAAAAGGTTCCAGAGGCTTCTCTTCTAGAAGGTTCCAGAGGCTTGTTTTCTAGAAGGTTCTAGAAACCTCTCTCTAGAAAGTTCTAAGGAATATGTCCCTAACATCATCCCCTCCCTTAGCTTCGAGGTCTCTGAGAAGCAATGTTGTTGATCAGTACCAACGCAAGAAAATGAAGATCTATCGCATAACTTCTGCTATGAACTCTAACTGTTGTTCATGAGGCAAGTGGTTCATCGACCCTTGAAGCCAATGGTAGTGGCCCACGCCTTCGACTTTTGACCAAGCATGAACTTCCGTGTCCTCATTGTGAAATTGTCCTGCAATTACGCCTTCTGGTTGACCATCGTAAGCAGGCTCGATGTCAAGGACAAGAACTCGATGAAAGCTAAAGAGTAAGTGAGACTTTTCTCAAAAAGAAATAGGACAAAATAGAAATATGTATATTAAGAAAGAAACTGGAATGGCTATTGCCAAAATACAAGAAAACTAGAGACCCTTGAAACTAGACTAGAAGCAAGAAAGGAGTTGACAAGAGTGAAGAGGGCTTCACTCTTGCCTCTATATATACTATCTAACTAGAAGCCACGTGGCGATGTTCTATAAGACCTCCAATATATGTTGACTTTCTAGGCCACATGCCTTTGCTTGCAAGGCAAGTTTTCTATGGATGGACCACGTAGTTAGCTTGTTCTTTAAGCTTCCAACATGTGTGGCACATGGCTAACTTGTTGACCAAGTTTCTAACCTAAAAGTCAACTATAGA
The DNA here is from genome assembly GCF_059467195.1 of Physcomitrium patens. NCBI lineage: Eukaryota > Viridiplantae > Streptophyta > Bryopsida > Funariales > Funariaceae > Physcomitrium > Physcomitrium patens. The sequence goes on along the minus strand of NC_143415.1, from coordinate 11,259,560 downwards.
CTCCTATAAAGTCAAAGCAGCGTCTATGAAGCTTCTAAGAAGCTTCTCTAGAAGATATTACACAATTAACCTACTTTTATCTACTTTTACATACTTTTATCTATTCATATAGGTAATTATATGTATGTCCGTGACATTACCCCCCCTTCTAGGGACGAGTTCCACGAGGAGCGGTGATTATATATTGAGAAAATCTAATATGCGGCGAATTGTATTTGCTACATACTCTGATCTTTGTTCTCTTCGAAGATAGTTGATGGGTCCTCTTAGCCATCGATAGTGTCCCATTCCAGGGCGAGAAGACCACCCTGTTATTTGATCACTATTGAGGCCTTCATAACTTCCTTCAAATAATATATTTGAAACACCATCAGGAGTCGTTCCTATCTCCAATAATATCACCAAACATCGAGAATCTCTTCCAAGGTCGTGATACCAAACGCGTTGTATCTCACCATCTATTCGAGGAAGAACATGTCGTTCTTGAGGATCTTCATCTCGGTTGCGTCGTCTTGAAGGTTGTGACAATCGCAATGTCTCATCCGGTAAGTCAGCAAACGAAGGTTCTTGAGTTGAATCCGCTGGTTGTTGGCTCTCCATCTAATTAGCGTCACAAATGCAAAGAAGTTACAAACAAGGATAGGAAATTGAATGTTATCTTGCCTCAATCTTGTCTCTTTTATAAGAGAGGTTTTCATCTTGGTTTTGATGGATGTCGTTGATGAAAAACTTTGACTTTAGCTGATGCATTTGCTAGATTCCTGGATGGCTCCCATGTGCGCTCACTAATATCATATCCGCGCCAATGAACAAGATATTCTAGCTTATTTCGGCGCCGCCTTGAGTCTAATATCTCTTCCACTTCAAATTCTTCATTATTATCTACTTCTATAGGAGGCGGTGGCATTTGTCTTCTTCCTTGTATATCCACTGTCTTATATGGTTCAAGAAGAGACACGTGGAATACAGGATGGATCTTCATTGACTCCGGTAGATGTAACCGATATGCAACTGGGTTGATCTGTTCAGAAACAGAAAAGGGGCCAAGCCTACGATAGTCCAATTTGTCACAAGGTCGAGTGGTCTTGATATTGCGACGAAGTAGCCATACCTTATCACCCACGTTGAGTTGTGGTTGCTCTTTACGATATACATCTGCATTTATCTTTTGTCGTTCTTGAGCTTTCTTCAACTGCGCCTTCATTATTGCATGTAACTCTGACAACCGATTTGCCATATCTTTTGCTGCAGGATTATCAACTTTTGAAAAATCAAAAGTATCAAGTCGTGGATGATAGCCATAATTGGCAAAGAAAGGTGTTTGTTGCGTGGAGGAATGTAACGTATTATTATAAGCAAACTCTGCCAATGGCAGAAGGTTTGTCCAATCATCTTGTTAGTAGTTGATGGTACACCTTAAATACTATTCCAAGACTTGGTTTACGCGCTCTGTTTGTCCATCAGTTTGAGGATGGAAAGCTGAAGATAGCTTTATGTCCACTTTTAAAATCTTGAAAAGAGTCCTCCAGAATCTCGACACAAATTGAGTTCCCCTATCCGATATGATATCTTTAGGTAATCCATGATAGCGATAGATATTATCAATGAAAAGCTTAGCTGTTTCTTCACCTGTGATAGATTTTGTACATGGCATAAAATGTGCCATCTTGGTGAAACGATCTACTATCACAAATATAGAATCATAAGATCTTGAGTTTGGAAGATCTGTGATGAAATCCATAGAAACAGAAGACCATGGTTGTTCTGGTATAGGTAATGGCTGAAGAAGTCCGTAAGGTCGATGTCGAGGAATTTTTGATCTTGAACAAATATCACATGATTGTACAAAGTCTTTGACTGACTTCCACATTTGTGGCCACCAAAAATCTCTTGATATGAGTTCCAGAGTCTTATTATATCCAAAGTGCCCTGCTACTGGAAAGTCATGACGTGCTTGAAGAACACGCAAACGTGCTTTTCCTTCTGGAACATATAGGCGTCCTTCAAAATATAATAGATTATTCTTGAACTCGAACTTAGAAGAATCATGAGACTTGGAAGAATTATTCTCGATATCATAAACAAGAGGGTCTGAGGACATACTGGACTGGATTTGCTTGAGAAAAGTTGAATCAACAGTCAATGTTGATTTCACTGCTCGGAGATGAAATTGCTCCGGTTTCAAGAGGACCGTTCTTTGTTGCTCAAAAGCTGCATCTCCTTCTTTTGGTGCAAAATAAGAACGTCTAGACAGGGCATCGGACAAACCTTGTTGTTTTCCTGGCCGATAAGTGATAATGAAGTCGAATCTTGACAAAGACATACTCCAACGAGCTTGACGACGATTCAACACGCGTGCTGACATGAAATACTCGAGGTTCTTGTGATCTGTATACACAGTGACTGGACTAGAAGCGCCTTCTAGATAATGACGCCATTCTTGAAAGGAATCCACGATCGCAAGAAGTTCTTTATCGTGGATCTCATAATTGATCTCTGCTGCTGAGAATTTTCTTGAATGAAAAGCCATCGGATGAAGTTTGTCATCTGTTCCCATTTGTGATAAAACTGCACCCAAGGCAAAATCCGATGCGTTTGTTTCCATAAAAAATACCTTGGAAAAGTCAACACGATATAAGACTGGTGCAGAGACAAACGATGTCTTCAAGGCTTCAAATGCTGCTTCCGCTTCTTGATTCCATTGGAATTTATCTTTACTAGTCAAGCGTGTAAGTGGAGCTGCAACTCGTGAGAAGTCTTTGATGAAGATCCGATAGTAATTGGCAAATCCCAAGAAACATTGGACATCTCTTACAGTCTTTGGAATCTTCCAATCCATGATTGTTTGGACTTTCTTAGAATCCATCATAAGACCATCATTTGAAATGATGTATCCTAAAAAGTCAACTTGAGTAGTGTGAAATACACACTTTTCTATCTTGGCGTACAATCCTGCATCTCTAAGTTTTTGTAATACTTGACGAACATGTATTTCATGTTCTTCAACATTCTTAGAATAAATCAGGATATCGTCTAGGTAACAGACGACAAAATTGTCTAAGAATTCACGAAATACATCATTCATGAGATGTTGAAAAGCAGCTGGTGCATTCGTGAGTCCAAAAGGCATGACATTGTATTCAAAGTGTCCGTACCTGGTTCGAAACGCAGTCTTCCATTCATCTCCTTCTTTGATCCGTACTAGATTATATGCTCCTCTTAGATCTATTTTTGTATAGATCTTAACTTGATTTAACTGGTCAAGGAGTCCTGATATCAAAGGTAATGGATACCTATTCTTGATTGTGATCTTGTTGAGTCCTCGATAGTCAACACACATTCGTAAAGATCCATCTTTTTTCTTTACGAATAAAATTGGAGCTCCTGCTGGAGATTTTGAATGGCGTATGAAATTCTTCGCTAAATTCTCATCAATATATGTCTTGAGTTCAGCCAACTCATCTTGCGATAAACTGTAAATTGGTCCAAATGGTGGCTGAGTTCCTTCCTTGAGATCGATTGAACAATCGTATGGGCGATGCTCAGGAAGAATATCTGCATTCTTTTTCTCAAAAACGTCTTGATAATCCTGATATTGACTTGGAATGCCACTTGAAGTCTTTACGCTTTCAAAAATAGGTGCAGCATAAATAGCAAAAGTTGATCCTTCTTTTGCTGCGTGTATAAATGCTTTTGCACCTATAAGTGCGGGTTTTACTATACTAGACTCATGGTTTTTTACTTGATTAATAGAACTGTTACTAATGCTCCGAGGAAAATCAAGTTTACGAGAAATCCAATCTATTCGAGGATTATACTTTTCTAACCATGATAAGCCTAAAATTAGTGGATTAGAGGGAGATCTAATTATATTAAAAATTACGCAACTACTATGACCATTTATTACTACATCTACAGGAAGTGTTTCGTGAGTTACATCTCCAGAAGACAACGGACGACCATCTATGACTTCTACGTGTACAGGTTTAGTTTTTTGTATTAATGATATTCTATGACATCTAGCAAATTCTTCATCTAAAAAACAAGCTGAGGCTCCTGAATCTATCAAGGCAGAGGCTTTGTAATTATTAGGTCCTAAACGCACATCTATTATAAAACAAGGAGATGGTTCTGAGGAGAGGATAGGACCTTCATTAGAAGTTGTACAAGATTCCAGCCGCACGGTCCCTATTGTAGCTGGACGTACTCGTTTTCCGACATACTGTCTTCTTTCACAGTCGTACTCCTCATTTTGTAGTTACATCGCTTCTTTGGACAATGTTGAGCAGTGTGCTTAGGTTCTCCACAATATAAGCACAATCCTTCTTGTCGACGACGAGACTTTTCTTGCTCAGTAAGAGGTTTGAAACGTACCGCATCAATTTGCATATCCTCTACTTCTGAAGGTATGTGTTGAGGAGACGTTGGTGTTGCCATTGAATTGTAGTAACGTTGAGGCCCACTTGTGCGACTCTCGGATCGAAATTCAAAAAGTCGATTGTCGCACTTCACAGCAAAGTCAATTGCTTGACTCAATGTTTGAGGATCAGGTAAATTAAGCATCAATTTCTTTACCTCATATTGTAATCCGTAGAGAAATTGACTCACAAGTGCGGCATCATCCCACTTGATATCAGTTGCAAGTTGTCGAAATTGCGAAGCATATAATGTTACTGATCGATTGTCTTGTCGCAAAATACGGATCTTGTTGGTTGCAACACGAATTGCATCATGTTCTCCAAACATGGATCGAAACTCCGCCAAAAAAGCCTCCAGATTATCCAATATTGGATCTCGTCGTTCAAGAAAAGATGAAAACCATGACAATGCTGAACCTGAAAGAAGTGTACCAATGAATCTAACTTGTGACCCTGGAGTTGGATAGCTCTGGGGTTGAAGTTCAATCACTAGTTGGACCTGATTGATGAATCCTCGAAACTTGGATCTGGTACCATCAAACTTCTCGGGCAAGGCAACTCTCGGTTCTCTAACACTCGAAGGGTGTTCCATTCTGGGAGAAGGGATATGGTTTGGTGTAGATGTTGAAGCAGCCCCAATCATCTCTATATCTTCACTTCCTACCATTCTTGTTGCTCCTTGTGGTGGTAAATTGAGTTGATGCATCGCAAGCATTAACTCCCTCAATTGTTCTTGCATCTGTGCCATTGCACTCTTCATTTCAACAAGCTCTGCCATAGTAGCACTTAGAAAAGAGAAGATGTCTAATAACGCTCAAAACAAATAGAAGAGAGGAATTGATAACAAAGAAAATACTAAGAACAATATCAGTTTAAAAGAGGGTAATCCGCAACTTCTAATGCGCTTATGTCTTATCAAGAAAAAGGGGTAATCCACTCTTAATCAAGAAAAGACAAAGCTCTGATATTGTAAGTGTACTCTTGTCAATCTGTGAGGGACAAGAACTCGATGAAAGCTAAAGAGTAAGTGAGACTTTTCTCAAAAAGAAATAGGACAAAATAGAAATATGTATATTAAGAAAGAAACTGGAATGGCTATTGCCAAAATACAAGAAAACTAGAGACCCTTGAAACTAGACTAGAAGCAAGAAAGGAGTTGACAAGAGTGAAGAGGGCTTCACTCTTGCCTCTATATATACTATCTAACTAGAAGCCACGTGGCGATGTTCTATAAGACCTCCAATATATGTTGACTTTCTAGGCCACATGCCTTTGCTTGCAAGGCAAGTTTTCTATGGATGGACCACGTAGTTAGCTTGTTCTTTAAGCTTCCAACATGTGTGGCACATGGCTAACTTGTTGACCAAGTTTCTAACCTAAAAGTCAACTATAGACTCCTATAAAGTCAAAGCAGCGTCTATGAAGCTTCTAAGAAGCTTCTCTAGAAGATATTATACAATTAACCTACTTTTATCTACTTTTACATACTTTTATCTATTCATATAGGTAATTATATGTATGTCCGTGACACTCGATCTCAAATACGATCACCAGTGATCGGTTACTCGGTATCCTCCGTCGTCGTCGTGGTACATGTAGTTCTTCATCTCGGGGTCGCCTTTGTGAGCTACTCGGTTGCGATACTCTGACTGGCATAGTATCTATCTCTTGGCTATCCATATCAAAAGACGAAACTATGATCTATCTTGGAGAAAATAACTACATCAACTATGAATTTTGCTGGTGCTCTCCCCTTTTCTTATATTATTGGGAGAACAAGCTTCAGAAAGAAGCTATCATCGAATTGATTTAGGTTTATCGGGATGTCGTTGATGAAACTCCTGTACCTTTTGTGGCGCATTCGCAAGATTTTCAGCTGGCTCCCACGTTCGCTCATTAATGTCATAGCCGCACCAATGAACAAGATATTCTAACTTTTCCCACCTTCGCCGTGAATCCAATACCTTTTCAACCTCATATTCTTCGTGGTTCTCGATTTCAATACTAGGTGGCGGACATTGCACTCTTCCAGGAAAAGATGACTCTCGATAAGGTTCCAACAGAGAAACATGAAAGACTGGATGTACCTTCATAGAAGCCGGTAACTCCAGCCGGTATGCCACTGGATTAATTTGCTTCTGGATGATAAATGGTCCCAATCTTCGATAGTCCAACTTATCAAATGGTCGCTTGGTCTTGATATTTTGTGGAAGAAGCCAGGCTTTGTCTCCAACTTTGAAAATAGGTGCTGGATTCCGAAATCTATCTGCAGACGTCTTATAGGATTCTTGAGCGGATTGTAATTGAAGCTTCAACATAGTTTGAAGCTCTGATAGTTGCTTCACAAATCCTTCAGCTGTTGGATTGAAATTTGTTGACGGACTCAATAAATCAAGCTTCGGATGATACCCATAGTTGGAAAAGAATGGTGTTTGTTGAGTCGACGCATGGAGGGTGTTGTTATATGCAAACTCGGCTAGTGATAGATATGCAGTCCAATCGTCTTACTAATAGTTGATGCTGCATCGTAAGTACTGCTCCAAGACTTGGTTCACCCGTTCCATTTGGCCATCAGTTTGAGGATGAAAAGCTGAAGAAAGCTTGATATCCACCTTCAATATCCCAAAGAGAGATCTCCAAAACTTTGACACGAACTGGGTACCTCAATCTGATATGATATCATCTGGTAGTCCATGATATCGATACACATTATCGAGAAAGAGTCTTGCTGTGACTTCATTGGACGATGTCTTCTTACAAGGAACAAAGTGTGCCATCTTCGTAAGCCGATCTACCACGACAAAGATGTTGTCAAATGAGTTTGATGATGGCAAGTCCATGATGAAGTCCATAGAAATTGAAGACCATGGTCGACGTGGAATTGGCAATGGCTGTAGAAGTCCATAAGGGCGATGCCGAGGATTCTTAGATCTTGAACAGATGTGACAAGAGAGGACAAAATCTTTTACATCCTTCCACATTTGGGGCCACCAAAAATCTCGAGAAATAAGCTCCAAGGTCTTATTGAATCCAAAATGTCCCGCAGCTGGAAAATCATGGCGAGATTGAAGAACTCGGAGTCGTGCTAGTCCTTTTGGAATGTACAATCGCTCTTCAAAGTATAAAAGATCTCCCTCCACCTTGAACTTGTCGTCATTGGAACGTTGCTTGATATCAATGGCTATTGAATCTTTAATGGTCATAGCACGTACCTGGTTTAGGGAGTCAGCATCAAATGATACAATAGTAGCACAAAGTTGAAATCTCTCTGGCTTCAATAACGTTGTACATTGTTGATCAAATGCTGCTTCTCCAGCCTTTGGTGCAAGATACGATCTCCTTGATAAAACATCGGATAGTCCTTGCTGCCTTCCAGGTCGATAAGTGATAACAAAATCGAATCTAGATAGCGACATATTCCACCGAGCTTGATGCCAATTTAAAACTCGAGCCGTCATGAAATACTCCAAATTCTTGTGATCCGTATATACGGTTACTGGATGTGCAGCTCCTTCAAGAAAACGACGCCATTCTTCGAAAGAATCCACTATAGCAAGAAGTTCCTTATCGTGGATCTCATAATTGATTTCAGCAACAGAGAACTTCCGAGAATAGAATGCAACTGGATGGAGCTTCTTATCTTCACTCATTTGTGAAAGTACAGCTCCCAAAGCAAAATCTGAAGCATCAGTTTCTAAATAGAAGGCCTTTCTAAAGTCTGGATGTACCAAAATTGGAGCTGTAGTAAATGCTGTCTTCAAATCTTAAAACGCCTTCTCCGCCAAAGGTCCCCATTCCAACTTATCTTTGCATGTTAATCGAGTGAGAGGAGCAGCAACTTGAGAATAATTCTTGATGAAGATCCGATAGAAGTTAGCAAAACCAAGAAAGCATTGTACGTCTCTAACCGTCTTCGGAACCTCCCAAGATATGATTGCTTCTACTTTCTTGGGGTCCATCTTCAAACCTTCTGTAGTCGCAATGAACCCCAAAAATTTCATCTCCGTCTGGTGAAATAAATACTTTTCTAATTTGGCATATAGTCCTCGCTTGCGTAGTTTCTCCAAGACCAAACGAACATGCTCCTCATGCTCTTCCTCGTTTTTAGAGAATATTAGAATATCGTCCAAGTAGATGACAACAAAATCATCGAGGTGTTCTCGAAAGATGTCATTCATCATATGTTGGAAAACCGCTGGAGCATTGGTAAGACCAAAAGGCATGACATTATATTCGAAATGACCATACCTTATACGGAATGCTGTCTTTCACTCATCTCCTTCCTTGATTTGTACAAGATTATAAGCTCCCCTTAGATCAATTTTTGTAAAGATCTTCGCACGTCCAAGTTGTTCTAAGAGACTAGAAATCAAGGGTAATGGGTAACGATTTTTCTTTGTTACCTTGTTGAGGCCTTGATAGTCCACACACATCCGTAATGATCCATCTTTCTTCTTCACAAATAAGATGGGTGTTCCAGCTGATGATTTTGAATGACGAATGAAGTTCTTGGCTAGATTCTCGTCGATGTACTTTCGTAACTCTGCCAACTCCATTTGCGATAGATTGTAGATTGGGCCAAAAGGTGGTTGTGCTCCTTCTTGTAAGTCTATGGCACAATCATATGGTCGGTGTTCCGGTAGTATGTCGGCGTTCTTCTTTTGAAACACGTCTTCAAAATCTTTATATCGCTCCGGTATACTTACTGTTGAGATCTTCTCCTCGGTAGTTGGAGCCACATAAATGGCAAATGGAGTGCCTTTCTTAGATGATCTTATAAACGCTCTTGCTCCAATGAATAAGGATTTCTTTTTTCGAGGTTTTTTACTAGGTTTTTTCTTGGGTGGTTTTGTGGAAAAAGTCATCTTCCGCAACCTCCAATCTATCAATGGATTATGTTTTTCCAACCAAGAAAGACCAAGAATAATAGGATTTGATGGGGTTCTAATAATATTAAAAATAATATGACTACTATGGTCTTTAAACGTTACTTCTATAGGTTTTGATTCATGGGTGATGCTACCAGACAATAAAGGTCGCCTATCTATGACCTCAACATGAACAGGTTTTGATTTTTGTACTAAAGGGATCTTATGACGCTTTGCAAATTCTTCGTCTAAAAAACAAGCAGATGCTCCTGAGTCTAGTAGTGCTAAGGTTCTTAGTTTTTTAAGGGCCGATAAACAGAGGGATTGTAAAACAAAGGGTAGGTTGGGCAGAAAGAAAGGAACCTGATTATTGTTGGGATATTTCATTGTCCAACCGCACGGTTCCTACTGTGGTTGGGCATCCTCGTTTTCTTGAACAAATACTCCCCTAGTCTTAAGTATGCCTCGATTTTGCTTTTTGGGGCAGTTTTTGACTTTGTGGCCTTCTCCACCGCAATACAAGCATAAATTTTCCTCCATACGTCGCTTTTTTTCTTCTATAGTAAGAGATTTGATACGTACCGCATCAATTTGCATGTCTTCCACCTCTAAATGCAAATTCACACTGCTTGCCGACATAGTTGGAGCATGGCGAATTGTATGTTGTCTTGAGCGTTGGTCTTGGCGACGTTGGAATAGGCAATTATCGCACTTCACAGCTTGACTAATGGCTTCATTGAGCGTTCGTGGATCAGAAAGAATTAACAGCAAATCCTTCACATCATCTCTTAAACCCCAATAGAATTGACTCATCAACGCTTCTTCATCCCAATTGATGTCGCATACTAATTGCCTGAAATCCGAAGCATAGACTGATGTAGAACGCATCTCCTGTCGTAGCGACCGGATCTTTGTTGTAGCCCATCGAACCTTATCGTGTTCACCAAATGCTTCCGCAAATGCTTCCAAAAAGGTTTCAAAGTTGTTTAATATGGATGATCGTTTCTCAAGCAAAGGAGCAAACCATGATAGAGCTTGATCCGTAAGTAAGGTTCCAACAAGTCCAACACGTGACTCCTTCGTTGGATATCGTTCGGGCTGTAAAACTGTTATCAACCTGATTTGATTGACGAATCTTCGAAACTTGGAACGTGTTCCATCAAACTTATCTGGAAGGCTAACTCGAGGCTCCCTATGTTGTAGAACTAGTGGTTTTTGTCGAACCTGAGATAAAGTTGTTTCTCCAAGTGCCAAAATTTGAGGCTGGTGTAGTTTAGATTGTGCTATCCCAGATACTCCATCATTATGAAGCCTTGCCACCACTCCTTCAATCTCTGCAATTCTTTGTGATAACGCAGCGAGGGCATTCATAATAGCATCTAACTTAGACTCCGAACTTTTTGTCATACTAATGTCTTGACCTTCGGCCATTCTAAAAGAAGGACAAAAATGACCCTATAAGAGGCAATATTGGTTTATAGGAGGGTAATCCACAACCTATAAAACGCCTTAAGAATTTCAAGAAGAGGGGTAATCCACTCTCTCCAAGAAGAATAAGACTCCAATATTGTAACAGAAGAAGTATCAGTTTAGAGGAGGGTAATCCGCAACCTCTAAAAAATGCTAGTATACCTTCAAGTAGAGGGGTAATCCACACTCTACTAAGAAAGAACTAGCTCTAATATCTCAAGTTAGTATAGTCTCGACAAACTGTCACGGACACAAAATACAGACTTGAAATCTAACAAGAAGTTCAAGAAGAAGTGGCAGAACTAGATTAAACAGATGAGTACAAGAACAACACCAGAAAGGTGAGCTAGAACTCCAAGAGATGTGTTGTCGAGACTGAAGAACTCTTCAGCCTCGATCCCTATATATACTCCTACTTAGGAAGCTTCTCGAGCTACTTCTATTAACTAGGAAGCTTCTAGAAGGTTCCAG